>NC_081417.1:62619465-62846736 GCF_949786415.1 Peromyscus eremicus
AAAGGCCAGACGGGAGAAGGGCAGAAGGAGATGGCCCTGGAGCCCGGTGGGGGTTCAAGCTGACCCCCAGTAGACAGACTGGCTTGCCTCATGGAACACTCCCAACTCTAGTCCTAGCCCAGAGCTCAAGGGCCACCCAGAGTGCCCACAGCCTAATAGGCCCTGGGCTCTCAATATGAGAATACCCAGAAGTCTTCAAATCCCTGGCTGTTTCCTAGAGCTCTCCATCATAGCTCGATCAATAGCCAGACCATAGCCTCACACCCCACTGACCCTTGTCCACTGTTTGGTTCCCAGTCCAGGCCACTCCCTGACCTATAACCTTAAAGTGACCTTTAAACTAGGCCTAACTTCGGAGCCTGGATAGTCATTAGGATCTAAACTCACCCCCTAGACCGAACTTGACTGCAGTGTCTGGTCCTAACCCCTTGGTCCCATCTGCCAACCTTTGAGGGGTGGGACCATCCTGTTCTTTGGGTCCATCACGGACCCAGTGTGTAATGGGAGGTACCTGATCAGGGCCGACAGTCAAGCTTAGGGGTAGGGATCGTTAGGAATAGGACAGGAAACCCTTCACCTCCCTCCCAGCACTTCCCTCCACTACCCTCAAAGCCATGTCCTGATGAGGATGCCTCCCTCAGCCCCACTCATCTTCCCAAGCCTACCCGATCCCTTTCTCCCCGCGGCAAGCCTCGGCCACTGGGTCCCCTTGTGGTGCTGATACTACCTGGGGCACAGTTTCCTCTCTCACAGCACCGCACACTCAGGCATCTGGGCAGGGCAGGGCACTCACATGCTGCCACTGGTCCAGGATGAGAGGCCGGTAGCGCAGAAAGAACTTGAGAGGGAAGGATTCAGGGTCAGGCCAGGTTGAGGGCGTCTGCCATGTCACCTCCAGTCGACGAGGGTTGCTGGGCACCGGCCGAGCTACCACGTTTTCTGGAGGATCGGGCTTCACTATTGAGGAGACATTTGTTCCATTAGTGTGCTGATCTCTGGGAGGAATCACACACTGTCAACTCCAGCCACTGATCAGCCACCTCTGTTGCCAACCGTTGACATGGCCACAGCTACTGTGTCTCTTTCCCGTTGTCAGCTCTGGCAGCTACAATGAACCACCACCTAATGAGTCACCGGCTCTGACCTCCCATCGTCACCCTTGGCCGTCACTACAGCCACAGTCACCAGCTCTCGGCAGCAACATCCTAAACTTCAACCAACCTGCATCACAACTCCATTCTCACGCTGCTGTCCAGCACGCCGAAGACGAAGCCGGCACATCACCCCTACTGCTACCCAGATCACCTCTCCTCCACCGGGATCACACACGGCCCCTGCTGGCTTCCCCCTCGGGCTTTTTCGGTTCTAAACGGGGACTGGACACCCTCGCTAGAGTCTAGATTTGAGGCTGTTCTTTGCGTCAGAGGTAAGCTGTGGATCTGATGGTAGCGGCATCCAAGGGCCCAGCTCATATTGAAATAATCTGACGGAAGAGCCAGCTGCGAGGCTTGCGGGGAAGATGGAGGAGAGGAAGGTGAGAGACTGTCTCAGAGACAAATAGAGGGTTTGTCTGGGACAGGATGGGGCAGGAGCAGGCAGAGCCCTGTCTGGAGTATGGCAAGGGCAGGCAGAGGGTCTGGATGGGATAAGGGGTGGGGTGAGGGCAGTGTCTCTACTACTCCTGTCTCCTGTTCTGACACCTCATTTATCACAGACCGTAAGGAAGCCATTAGCATGGGGGGGGGGCTGCAGCTGCGCAGGAGTCTGGCCCAGCTCGGCCCCCTTTCCCCCTGTTGCATGTTCTTTGAGCCAAAGAGACAATGAAAAGAACTGCCGGAGAAGTCTCTGCCCTGCAGGTAAGGATATACCCACTTGTGCGATCACAGGTGTACATGGAGGCACGTTCGCGCCATGGTGCACACACGTGAACATCCCCACCCGCGCGCAGGTACACCTCTGACATGCTGTCACACTCCCAGGGTAGGCAGCGGTTCCCCCCACCATCACTACCACACGCACCGATGGTGAACTCGTCGAAGGTAATAGCCGTGGTGTTGTGACCCAAGGCGTTGCTGACACTTATGGAGACCTTGTACTTGATGGTGGAGAACAGGTGCATGTAGCGGATGTGGCAGCGGTTCTTGAGGGCTGGGTCCTTCTCACAGACCATAATTTTGGAGCCGTGCCTGGGAAGGGAAGGAGGCCCAGGTACTGTTACCAACATCGGGGGTCAGGTTGGGGCAGGCTGGGGGAAGGTCAAGCCCAAGGCTGGGCCGGGGTCTTGGACTCAGGACGTGATGAGGAGAGGGGGAGGTCAAAGGTCAGGGCTGGAACCGGGTCAAGCGCGCAGTTACTCACAGCACAGTCACATTGAAGGTATTGGGGATGTAGGTAGGGGTGGGCAGATGCCAGCTGCAGTAGAAGCCCTTGGGGTAAGTGTTGGAGCGGCAGCTGAGCACAGGCTCCCGCGGCGGCACTGGGGGTGAGGATAGGGAGGTCAGGGCCTTCTTGAAGCATCCAGTCCCCTGTACTAGTTTGGGGACAGGTGGGCCCCAGGGCCCCAGCACTCCCCCCTTACCTATCATCGATGCCAAAGGTGGGGGGGGGGTGCTGTCAGCGAGGGTCTGAGGCTTCCCAGGCCACAGAGAGCCAGATGTTTAATTAAAGAAAAACAAGGCTGTGTGGAGGATTCCTCCCCCCACACCTGCTCAATGGAGGCAGGAACTGGATGGGGGGGACAGGGAGGTGGGGTGGGAAGGAGGGGGGAGCTGTGAGTCCCAGCTCATCGATCACAGCACGGAGATGATGTCTCAGGGAATTGTCCTTGGCCATGTCCTCCTATCACAAATGTGCCCACGTCCCAAGAAGTGCCGTGGACACTGAAGGGAGCCAAGTGGTCCTCTCTACCTGCTAGGGTGACCTGTGCACCTTTTGGAGAAGAGAGCCCTCCCCCCGGGCCAACTGACACAAGAACAGGCCTGGTAGCCACACAGGAGTACAAACTGGACAGGCATGAGCACATCCACGTGTGTACAGACCTGCGTGTATCAGTGTATGTGACACACACACACACACACACGTCTCTGACATGAAGGAGTGACTGGAAACATACAGCGTCTATGCGGCTCTTGGTCACATCATCCATGCACAACCCTATGCGACTATTTGTGTGTGCAAAGTGTCTGTTGGAAGAAAGCAGCTGTTCCACTGGTGTGTTTCCCCCTGGCTCCTGGCTCCAGCCTCCGAGTGCTCCGCCACCTTAGGAAAGGCTGTGACATGATCAGTGGCCGCCTTCCGTGTGGAGTAGGGAGACACAGAGAAAGATACTGTTTGGCTGGAGGTCACACAGAAAACCAGAACTGAAATTACTCTCAGAAAGGTATTACTCACCTACGTGACTACATTTGGGAAGTTCTTTCTGTTGTCTAACTGTGCTTTTTGCTGCTGTAAGCATTTAGCCCAGCTGTCCCACCTTCAGGCACTGGGCAAGGCGTGAGGACAGGCAGCTCAAGTTCCTGGAAGGAGGCAGCTTCTGTGATCTGACCCAGGCAAGGAATGTCTGTCTGCGGCTCCAGGGACACTGACACCCCCCTTCTGTGCCTCCCCACCCCCTGCCTGACAGGTGGACAGGAAATGGGAGGGGGTAACTGAACAAGCCAGGGACAGTGAAGGGGAGTACATGTCTACGCTTGCAGAGTGGCCGTGGTGACCCTCGGGGAACTGAGGTTTCCACGGTGTACATGACTTGGGGTGACTTCTAGATGCACACATCTAGTATGTGAAATCTGTGTGACGACGTGGCGGAGCCCGGGACACATGCCCCAGAGCGTAAACCCGGCTCTGCAGCCAGAGCTGAGGGGCAGGAAGGGCACCAGGAGAGCCTCCCTGCAGCAGGTGGAGACACTGTGGGCAGAAGAGCCCTTCCCCAGCGCAGGGGAGAGCACACCGGGGCTGCCTTGCATCTGCCCACCACTGTGGTCCTTCCCGGGGAACCTGCCCCTCTTATGTGGCTTTCCTGTTATCCTGTGTGCCTGTGCTGTTCCTGCCCTATCTACCCCATGGGTATAGAGTGCTGTATGGGGGTGGGGTGGGGGTGGCCAAGGACACAGGAAGTGCCTTCTGGGGGCCTGTGGGCCAGGCCAGAGTTGGCAGCCGCTCTAGGAGGAAAGGACATTCCGAGGTCGCCGAGAAACCTCCACTCCCCGCTCCCGCTGCTACCCCCCCTTACCCCCAGCTTCAAAGGAGGAGAGCGCTGGGGGCGGGGGGGGGGGAGCTGCAGAGTCAGCTCCCTGCTGCCTGCCCGGGCTGTGGAGGGCAGAGCAGGCCATGGCACTGGACTCAGCCCCCTCCCCTGGACGGGCTGACGTATCTCCACCCCTTTCCTTCTATCCTCCCCTTCAGACCAGTCCCCTTTCAAACCTCCCCCTCAGACCAGCTCCCCTCTCTGAATGGGCAGGTCACAGGGGGTAGGGGCCAAGCAGGGGTTCGGTCTGTCATCTGGCTACTCCTGCCTGGCCCAGGGCCCTGAGGAGAGGAGGGTTTGGGTTCCCTGACAGGGACCAGGTTTCTCCGAGGGGAAAGGAGGAAAGAAAAACAAAGAAAAGGAAGAAAAGGAAGGAGCGAGTTGCTGCAGCTGGAGCCCAGCTGAGGGGCCGGGTGGGCGGAGATGGGGGTGTAGAGAGACCAAGTGTGAGGCTGTGGGACAGTGTGGGACCGGGAGGCCCTGGCGCTGAGTGTGCTGTGAGCTCGGAGAACTGCTGGAAGTCCCTGTGGCTGAGAGGTGGCTTCGTGGGCGACTCCTGGTCGTGTAAAAGTGGAGGCTGTGTGGGACAAGCTGGATGACTGTGTGACGTGGGGTGAGGCTGCCCGGTGTCTGAGAGGGCAAGGCTTGGACAGAAGGTCCTCCCGTGTACCACTGTACCTGAAACACGCAGCCGGTCAGCTACACTGTCTATGTGATGGAGCTTAAGTCAGAATGTGCTCCCCGCACCCCCTTGAGACAGGGTCTCAGGTAACCCTGACTAGCCTACAACTTACTATGTAGACCAGGCTGGCCTCAAACTCATAGAGATCTGCTGGCCTCTGCCTTCCGAGTGCTGGGATTAAGGGTGTGTGCTACCACACCTGGCTCTGAGTGTGCTTTTCAAACCATGGGTATGAGAAGAAACCCTGAATGCCCAGCATGTCTACAAATGGGCTGGACCTGGTGTGAGAGTACGTCAGGGGTGTCTGAGCAAACTCCTATACATACATGACAGTGTCATACCTGGGTATGCGGCATGCTCTCAGATGCCCAGGCAGCCCGAGTTTCCCCTTGTGGGGGTTCCTGGGATGCCTGAGTGACTGTGTCAGCTGGGACAGTGTCTGAGTCCCATACAGGGCCGTGTGGTGTGCGTGTGCCTCTGCTGGCCTGGGGTTTGTTTGTTTTCCTCCTAATTGGCTTGTTTTTCCATGTCCAGCCCACCAAACCGCATGTTTTTCCTCTCATCTAGCCAGCCCGCCTGGGCTGGAGCCCCCAGCACGCATGAGGCCTGCCCGCTGGCCTAGAGAGGAGGAGAGGCAGGCTGCCCACACCCTGAGCCAGGCCAGATCAGGCCAGGGTGGGGCGCACTGACCCTTCCGCTGCAGCCCTGCCCACACCACACCCACACTCCTCCTGCCTGGCATTCAAGGCTCATGGCCTGTCTTAACCTTTGCTTGTGGGATCTCTTGAGGTACCCCAAGTTCTGGACTCTTGAACACCTCCTCCTGCCTCCCACTCACTTCTCCTTGACATCTTTAACCACAGTCCTGTGAGCTACTCTTTTCTTCCTAGCCAAACAGAGCTGGGGGCAGCGGTGCTGAACCAGGGGCCTCTCTATCTGATGACTCTTGGGGGGAGGGGCTGAACAAGAAACTGACCATTTAAAAATTATTTTAATCTCTGGTTTGTTTTAGCTTAAGATCGGAATGATAGCAGTGTCCAGTAAACAAAAAAGGATGCTACTAAAAGGAACATTGTGATCCCGTTTCCTAACACATCAGTAGGCGCTCGCTGCCTCGCTGCTGTGTGAGGATTCACCTGAGGGAAGGAAGGAGGACAGGAGAATGCAGTAGGGAGCTGCCTGGCTAAGGAGCTTTCCACCAGAACATCACTATGGCCAAGTTCCTTTGGAAACTTGGAAATAAAGATTGCATGTATTTAGGATAAACATTAAATAATAATTCTCAGTCTGAAGGACCCACAAACCACAGGTAACGTCACCATGCCCTTGGGAAGCTGGCAAGAATAACACTTGAGTATTGAGCATTGTCAAACCCGGTCTCTTGTTACTACATAAAGTGACCGAGATGGTCCTGATTAATATCCCCTGTTCCTCTAACCAGGTCTTTAGACGGAAATAAGGCAGCAAGAGATAAGTACCTGTTACAGATGTTACAGCCAATTCATGTCCTGCCCTTCCCTGAGGGGCAAGATCAAGGGAGTATAGTGAGCTGTATCTAAATGGTCTGGACTCTGGTCACAATAGAGATGCGGTGGCCATGTCCTGTTGGTAAGGACGGTGGATGTTACTTCAAAACTCAATTCTCCTCCGAAGGCCTCTCAAAGATCATAGCACCAGAAACTGGGTTAAGGGCTACCAGACACCATCCATTACCACCAGCCTTATTCATCACTTGGGGGGGCCAAACTCAGAAATCAGGAGAGCAGGTAACTGATGAGATGGTCTCATCCTTCTACAGCACTCGGACAACATCCTCTTTCCCGTGTAAGGATTAGCCTGGAGCTAATCTGGTTTCCACTGTTACCGGGTGCTAAACCAAGGAGGATTTGGTTAAGCTGGTCCTGCATTTCTCCATAAAGACAACGGGGGTCACTCCATCTTTGGCTCACATTTAAAACACTTAGCCTGAATGCCATCTCTTCACTTCAGTTTGAAAAGGTTTCTTCCCAGCTGGGCAGTAGTGGCACACACCTTTAATCCTGAGGGGACACCAGCCCACTCGAGCATGTGGCTCTGGCAGACCTTGCCCTTCTCCCCAATTCCCTCTGCCTTGCTAAAAACTGTTAGATTACATTCCCGAAGCTAGCCCCCAAGGTCCAGGCCCTTATTTGGCCAATCCCTCCTCCTGAGGCTGACAACCAAGGTCCAACTATCAAAGAATTGAAGTCCAACAATCAGAATCCCCCTTTGGCTCACCTAATTAACATGCCCAATCAAAATTAGACACCTCATCCTAACACAGGGTTCTCCTTGTACCTTTATAAACCGCCATTTTCCCATGTGCTATGTCTGTCTCCTCTCTACCCAGAGGCAGTCCTTTGTTGTCCTGTCTCCCCCCCCCCCCCCCCGGACAAATATCCCTTCCCCTTGTTCCCTTCCCCTTCTCCCTCGTCCTCTATCTCCTGTCTTTGTCTCCTATCCCCTGTCCTCTGTCGCTCTGGGGTAAATAAATGTCCTTTGCGCTGAGAACTTGGTCTTGGGGTTTCTGAGCCAATGCTTTTCCTTTCAAATTCCAGCACTCGGGAGGCAGAGGCAGGTGGATCTCTGAGTTTGAGGCCAGCCTGGTCTACAGAGCGAGTTCCAGAATAGCCAGGGCTACACAGAGAAACCCTGTCTCGAAAAATAAAAAAGAAAAGCTTTTCCATAGGAAAGGACATCTCCACTAATGTCTTTTCACACCTCATTCAGCCCTAATGTGGGTATTTTTTGTGGGTGGTTCTAAGCAACTTTTCAGTGTAACATTTCTCATGGTTGTCCACACTGGTCCCCTGACAATGGGCAAGGGCCTGCTCCCAGGTAGCTTCCAGGGAATAAAAAGAACTTTAATCTTTCGGCTATGGGGTAAATTAAATCCAAATGTGATGAGGCCAAAGAAGCTTGAATCTTTAGCTCAGGAGAAAAGATGGAGGACTTTCCAAGCCATCACTCTGTTGGCCAAGAGCTGGGCACCTGCCCACCTGCCCCTCGGCTGATGACCTCGTCACGCTGCCTTCCCTCACTTCTTTTCCAAACCACTCATCTGTTCTTCCGTCTGCCTTGCCGCTGGCTCCTTCTCCCATCAACCCCTTGCACACTTCCACACGGATGGTCTTCAGGGTTCAATTCTGAGTCTTCCACCTTCTGTACTCACCTCATCACCTCCCTGCTGTAGATGAGAACCCTACACTTCTATCTCTAGTAGACATCTGTCCCTGAACCCCGGACCCTTAGATCCACTGGCCTTTACTCTGGACCAACTCTAGGTCCGTCCCCCCTCCCCCGCCCCGCCTTGCCCTGGGAGGACCTTCACCTAACATCTTAGCAGATGTCTACAGACTTGCAGAGCTCTCCTACACCATTGCCAACTTCTGCCACTATTTTCTCTGGTCGTCAAAGCACTGGGCCAAAGTGCTGGGTAATCAAAGCACTCGGACGGACACACACTCCCGCAGGAGAATCTTCCATCACTGATGGCAGGAAAGAGTTAAACAGTCCAGTTCCCTGGACTAGAGAGCTGGCTTAGAGGTTAAGAGCATTGGCAGCTCTTCCAGAGGACCCAGCACCCACATGGCAGCTCACAACCATCTTTAACTCCATTCTAGGGGATCTGGCTCCCTCACATGGACATACCTGCAGGCAAAAAACTCAATGCATATAAAATAGTAATAATAAATACTTTTTAAAAATTCTAGTGCCCTTACCCCTCAGGAGGACAACTCTGAGGGTGCCTCTTCCATTCCACATCCTGAGTTTCCCCACTGGTGACTCTCATCACCGAGAGACAACCAACACTCTGGTATCTATCGCCCCCTCTTTTGACCGGTATCACTGGATGGATCAGGCTGGCCTTAAACTTGCAATTCTCCTGCTTCTGCCTCCTGAGTGTTGGGATTAAAGGCATGCGCCACCACTGCCTGGCCTTCCTTTTTGTTTTTAATTATTACATTTAGTGTGTGTGGTGTGGGGGGTGTAGGGTGGGGGGTGGGGGGAGTGCACATTCGTGCCATGGCATGTATGTGCGGAGATCAGAAGACAGCTTGCAGGACTTGGGAGACATAGGGTTTATCTGCTGAGCCATTTCATCTTCCTAATAACTATTGTTTTATTAAATAACCTACTTCCCTTTTCTGTATCTCCTTCCCACTCTTCAAGAGGTTTCCATCACGTGCAAAATAAAATGCTTGTCTTTAGATTCTCATTTTCGATCTGACTCTAGGAGACCCGGGTCCAGCCACTGTCCAAACAGAGCACTTTTCCTCCTGTTCCTCCCTGTCACATGTCACAGTGACCATACCACCAGCCCTTTCTACCTTCCCACCCTCAACTGGCCAGCTTTTCCCACCTCCAACCCATCACCAGTTCCTGAGGGCGCAACATCCCTACTTCTCCAGCTCCGTTCTCTGGTCCCATGTCCTCTGCATCTCTATTGCCCTTGCCTCCTCCCTCCAATGTGCTTCTCTTCACTGCCTGAACCTGATTCCAACCATATCACTGGCCAGTTCCCGGGACCGTGATCTGTACTCGGTCACCTCCCTTAGTCCCCTGTCTCCACTGTCATCAACCCACGTGACTCTGAGGCCTCGTCAGCACTCAGTCGGAAATGATGTTTCCAGCTGGGCAGTGGTGGTGCACGCCTTTCATCTCAGCACCCAAGAGGCAAAGGCAGGCAGACCTCTGGGAGTTTCAGGGCAGCTTGGTCTCTACTTTGTTAGTTCTAGGCCAGCCAGGGTGGCATAGTTAGACCATGTCTCAAATAAAGAAAGGACAACAACAAAACTACAAAGAAAAAGAAAAAGAAAGGAAGAAAGTCTGTTTCCATATATCTCCTAAATCTGGAGTCTCCATGTGTCTCTCTCTGTACGAAGCCTTCTTCATTCCCTGGGGCCTCCCAGACCGCTCCCACGTCTCATAACCTTATGTCCTACTTCCCTCCCTCCACCATTGACTGTCTCCTGTGGGAGCAGACATGGTGAGGCCACTCCAGCTCAGAGCTGTGACCCTAGGGTCCCTTTCTACCCACCAAGCCCTGCCAGCCCTCCTCTGCCCACTGTGTCATAGGGGACAAAAGGACATCAGGACTAAAAGACCTTCAGACATAGCTGCAGGATAAATAGGTAAAGTGACCAGGGTTTGGACTCATTGAGCAAGACGAAACTCAGAGGTCAGAAGAACAGGTTAGGTGGGATCAGAAGGCAAGGCTCAGGCTGCAGCCTTCTCTCCTTCCCTCCCAACAGGAAGGTCAAACCTCCAGTAAGAGGTCACAGTCCAGGGTAATACTTACAGCCCACATGTAGAAGGACTTGGTGGCGCAGATGCCAGGAGTCGCGGTGGAAACAGGCGTACAGGCCGCTGTGGCCCAGTTCTAGGCTTCGTAGTACCAGCTGAGAGCCATTGAGCAGGTCAGGAGCCAGATCTGTCCCGTTTACCCTCCATGTCACAGCAGCATCCCAGCTTGCTGTCCCACAGGGCAGCATCACATCTGAGCCCAGGCGCTCATACTGGACATGCGGTGCCTCTGTAGGGCCAGGGAGGGCAGGAACAAAAGTCACAGGTCAGAGTCCTGCCTAGCAACCGCAGGTGAACATGGACAGGTGCGACTGAAGGGGCATGAGAGGGGGAGTGTCGCTGGAGATGGCGGCCTGTGCAGAACTTCTCTGTGGCTGTGCAAGTGTGTGAGTGTCTTCGCTTTGGAAAGCACATGAGAGGCTCTCTCTGTGGGGTGAGGGAAGGGGGTGCTGTGTGGCATTTGGAACGATCTATTCTCAGTGAAAATTCAGTTCCTCTTTAGTCTCTGCACCTTTACAAAGTTTCCTGACCCCTATGACCTATGACCCTAACTGTGAGACTACTTCCTTCCTTCCTTCCTTCCTTCCTTCCTTCCTTCCTTCCTCCCTCCCTCCCTCCCCCTTCTCCTCCTCCTCCTCCTCCTCCTCCTCCTCCTCCTCCTCCTCCTTCTTCCCCCCTTTTGGTTTTTCAAGAAGGCTTTCTTTGTGTTCCTGGCTGTCCTGGAACTCGCTCTGTAGACCAGGCTAGACTCGAACTCACAGAGATCCACTTGCCTCTGCCTCCTGAGTCCTGGGATTAAAGGCGTGTGCCACCACTGCCTAGCTGACTCTAACTTCTTGTCATCAGCAGGCCCAGCCCTATGCCTCCCCAGGACAACTATTTTTTGGACTGGAGCATCTTTCCTGCTTGCTGCCTTCATCACTCTCTCTGTGCCACGGTCCATGTCTCCAGGTCTGCCTCCTTCACTGCCATTACAGTGGTGCAGAGGGGTGCCCCTCCTGGACTCTCTTCTCTGCCTCATTCCTGGTTTTCCGTCCCATGTCTTTCCCTTATCTTTCTTTGAGCCCCCCGGCCCCCAGCTCTGCCCACTCCACACAAGCTCCCCGCCCCCACCTTAGTTATCCAGGGCTTGGATGGCAGCACTAGAGGGGAGAGCGGGCAGACTTTGCAGAAGTGAGCCCTGGGGAACTCCTGGCAACTGTCAACTTTGTGAAGCAGAAACTGCTTGCTGTGGGGTGGGAGCCGGGTCTGAGGGAGTGCTCCGTCCATTCCTCTGTTGCCCCCAGGAGGAGCCTGTCAGAACTAAAAACTAAACTCCTGCCCTGGCCCTGGCAGCCCAGGCCAACCGAGGCGTGATGGACTGAACCCAGGAGACTGGGGATAGAAGGGTGGAAGCGAGCACCTGTCAGGAGGCAGTGCCAGGTGGAGGAGGCAGCAAGCAGGACAGAGTCAGAGAGGCAGATCCACAGGCAGCAGCAGAGGGGCAGGCATGCAGAATCGGAATCTTCAGACACCCCCACCTCCTGCCCCCTGAGCCTGGAAGGACAGATGCTTCCCTCATCCCAGCCAGATCTGTGGAGTGAGGGTGGGAGGGGAGAGGGGGGGAGGAAGGGGCAGCAGGGAGGGGGGGTCTGCGGGATCCCTCGTTAACACTCGCTCACATCTCCCCTCCAGAGAGCCACCCCGCTGAGTTGGGGGATTTTCAGAGGCAATTCCTGTTAACGAGCCAATTAAGTTGGGCCAGTGGCCTCTTAATTAGACTTGTTAACACCACCAGGACTTCTAGGGAAGGGGGGAGGGATCCCTCAAGGGCCCCTCAGTCACCCTCCTCAGTGGAGCCCCCTCCCCAGGACTGCTTTTCTCTGGGCCGGAACATCTGTCCTGTTCACGGCCTGCCACCCTCCCTGGCCGGGGTCTCTGTGTCTCCGGGTCTGTCTCCCCTGCGGCCTGTCTCTGCCTTTGCCCCTCTCTGAGCCTCTCTGTCCCTGTCCAGAGGAGGGGGAAGCAGGAAACGGAGCCAGCCCTGACCACTTGTCTGTGGGGCTTGGGACCAGCCGAACAGAGGATGAACAGGCGGAAGGGCGGTGGCTGGGGGCCTTGGAGGCCACAGCTGTGAGGCTGGACCAGAGGCTGAATGGAGGCCTCCCCCTGATCAGAGGCCCAGTGTCCAAGACTCAGGCCATTGAGCCCCCCCTCAATCAAATAGCTCCGGCCACTGAGCCCCCTTCCAACCTCCCTTCCAAAAACCTGGAGCTTCCAGGAAACATGCCAAGCCCCTCTCTCCACACAACCCCCCCAACAGAGAGACTCTGCATCCAGCTGCCTGAGGAGGAGGCTGAAAACTGACCGTTGGGGAGGGGGGCGTGGCCATCGGGGTCCCAGCGGCAACACACCAACACTGACCCAAAGCCGTTCAGAACAAACGTGGACCCAGCGTGGCCCTTCAGCACGGGGGCAGGGGGTGGCACCGCCCCAGATGAGGAGACGCCTCGTGACAGCACAACAGCAGTGGCCTGACGAGTCCCCCATCACACCCTGTCTGCCTCGGAAACAGCCATGGAGACACAATCTGATAGCAATGACAAGAAAGGGCAGAAGAGACACGCAGCATCGGAAGACAACTGCAGGCCGTAACGCAGAGACAGGAGCAACATGGCATGACAATCACACAGTGCCACAACGGTCACGCCAACACACACACACACACACACACACACACACACACACACACACACGGCCACGCAACAGCTTCAGAAATGGCACTGGTTTAATACTGTCTCTGGCCAGCCCTGCAGGTGCCCCTCCTGATGTGCCGTCCATTTCAGAAATTAAATCAAGCAGCAGGGGGAGGATGGGGTTCTTGGCCCTGACAAATGCTCCAAAGGAATCAGCTGTGAAAAGGTTGTTAGAAGCCAGGATGAGAGACAGAGACAGGATGAGGTCATGGACATGGAGAACACAGAGGGACAGAGCTGACGGCTCCCTCACACCTGCACACACAGACTCACATGGGGACTACATGCCGGAAATAGTCCCCCCGGGTGTCCTAAGCAACTTCATATCACCACACAGGCAGGATGAGGACGGTCACCCACAAAGAAGCAACGGCAGCCACTCGTCACAAGGGTACAGTCACACACAGGCTCAATCACACGGGGACACTGCGCCCTTTCAGGGATGGTAACACCTGATACAAGATCACAGGCATGTACGAAAAGAGGATCATCACCTAGGGGCACAGTTACTCACGAGGACAGGGTCTCATGGACAGGGTGAATCTTAACAAGGGCAAAAACATACAAAGAAAGTCATCCTATCACACACACAGGGTGCAGTCCCTGAAAGGGCATTCACCCAGGTAACGCACAGCCTACCAAGACGCAGCCACACAGAGACGCCCAACAGAGCCATGGTCTCACACGAGAAAAGTCCCACACACTGAACTGTGATCTCACGCCAGGGCCCTGGCCAGACGCAGCCCTGACTTTACATGTAAGTAGAGATCTTTACACATAACAGCAGAAAGAGGCACCTTGCAGGCCTGTGCTGATCCAGCCAGGAGCTCTGGGACTGATCAGGCTCTCTCTGGGCCTCAGTTGCTGGTCTCCTAAGGGAGAGGCCACAGATTCCTGGACCCGCTACCCTTTCGGCCCATAGTCTTGAGGACTGAGGAGGTCAGCCAGTAAGGCCTGTTCAGTGCCTGGACTTACTCCCTCTCGGGCCCTGCTTCTGCCTCCCGCAGCCAAGGCAGGACAGGACCCAACCAACGGAGGAACTTGGGGAATCTTACTGGGGACGACTTACAAGTTCAGACTGCAATGTGACTAGGGAAGAGGGCACATGCTTCCCCAGCAGAGGCACAGCTCCTTGTCCTGTAAGCTATGGGGACTCAGACCTCACTAGACACACAGGTGGGGGATGGGTGGAGAGGCTCCCCGTCACTCAGCCCCTGAGCAGTCTCTCCCTCCTCTAGCCAGGGTCCACCTTGAGTGTGCCAGCCCTCTCCCATCGGTCTCAATGTCTGTTGACCATCTCTGGCACTATCCTTCGGCGATAAGGCTGACATCAGGAAGTAACCTGGAACAGTTTTGCTCGGTCTCTGAAAAGCCTCCTACACCCCTACAAATCTTACCTACATACTGTACAGAAGCCCTGTCCCCAGCTCCACTCCCAAGTCCTATCCTACCTGCCGAGCCCTCTACCTTCCCTACAGAACAAATTATGTCAAGCATGCGAGGCTCCGGGTGTGACTGTGGAGGGCTGTGCCTGGGAGACATCAGCGGGTTACCCCGCGTATATCACTGTCACGCGTGTGCCACAGTGCCATAGTGTGCCAGTGTGACTCCTGGGGGCATCTGTGTGCAGCTGAGCCAACGAAGACTCGTGCACCGTTCTGGGAGGAGGAAGTGACGAGCAGCCCTCCCAAGCACTCACCCTGTGGACTGTGTTTCTGGGTGTAGACAGCGGCGGCGGCAGCGGCAAGCACAGCACAGCAGGCCCATGGGACAGAAGCAGCCATCTGTTGGGAGAAATGGGTTGTGGAGGGGCAGCGTCAGCCCAGGCAGGAACCCCCTGGTAGGGTTAGGGGTGCTGCTCTCGGGGAAGGCTGGGAAAGCTCAGCCCCGGGGCCAGGGGCACCTTGACCCCAAACACCCTTCTTAATGGGGCTCAGGGTCCCCTTTCCGGCATTGGAAACCATCGTATTGTCACCTGTGGGAAGGGTCGCTGAGATGGTGGCAGACAACTACGGCAGTTTGTCATTCAGTAAGAGTGCTGACTGCAGAATGTAGTCAACCACGGATGAGTTATAGAACATCGGCAATGCCAGGGCCATTTTTCAAAATTAAAAAACATACCTCGACCAGTGAGCTTAGCTAATTAGGTATCCACACCACAAACTGCAAGGGCAACGCTTTAGCTTAATGAAGGTCTGTACTTCTCCAAAGTGCCTCGAACAGAAGGCCCCCTGCTATACTCCTGGGGAGAAAGCCTGAAACCTGGATGCTCAAGAGACCCTTGGATCTATCACTGGCCTCCACCCAGACTCCTACTGGGCTCTGGGAAACTCAGGGTATCAAGACAGTGGCACTCTAGCCAAGCCAGATGCAGCTTTGGCTTTACTGTGTATCAGTGATGAAAAGAAAATGAAGACTATTCATACGTAAGCCGTACCAAGGATCCTAGACCACCCTTCACCTCAGAGACATGCTCTCAGAAGCCTGGGACCCCCAGCCCAGGAGGATCAGTGTCTACATGTGCACATGCAGGTACATGAAGTACATCCAGGACATGTCCCCAGAAACCAGGAAGAATCCAGTGGTCCCCCCACTTAATGTCCTGCCTCCTGGAATGAGTTCAATTCCCCCACCCCAACACATGCTCAGATCCGAGGCAGGGAAATAACTCTTTCCTGGAGGACAGACTCTAAGTGTGATAACCTCCCTTTTCTAAACCGAGGATAGAAACCAAGGGACTGTCAACCATGCAGCAGCAGAGACCCAAAGACAGACACCAGGGGATCCTATGAGGTATTTAACCATGGCTGCTGTCAGGTCCAGGCAGTCTCACAGTAGACCTTGCCCAGAAACACTGCCCAAACAGCCATACAGAGCCCCAAACAATCAGCTCCACACTCGAGCTGTCAAGAGAAGCGCCTCCAACCATGCATACAGCCAGATAACCAGACAGAGAAGCGATCCGAATACAGCCAGCATAGCCGGAGAAGCAGCCAAACACACGGCAAGCTTCTCTGCCAGACCCCAGCCGAGGAAGAGCAAGAGCTAAGGCAAAGAAACCAGCAGTGACAGTCAGTGCCAGAGACACCGTCAGAAACAGCCAGGGAAACTCTGACACACAAGCAGAGAAATTGCTAGACACACACAGCCATACACTCAGACAAAAAGCGAGAGAAAGAATCAGAGCCACAGCCGGATGCTCAGTCAGGAAGTATCCGCACCACTGCAGACTCTGCCAGAGACACTGTTAGGGACACAGCCAGAGATAGCATCAGAGATACTGCCAGAGACACCCAGACAAAGTGCCCGAGAGACCACAGCTGGGAGGGAGAGGCAGGCGGGCATTCACTGCGGCAGCCAGGGTGGAAGTAAACCTGAATTCCTGGGAGCTCCTTTATGGGAAAGGGCTTCCACTGCCTTCTGTTTCCCTCACCCACCCCGGATTGCTCATCTCCTCTGAGCCTGCTTGTCCTGATGGCCACTTCAGCGACACTTCGCTGGTGTGGTCTTGACCCCTTTTCCACATTGGTGACTCCTAGGGCCTTGGTTACCTTCTGGCCAGGTTCCTTATGACTCTCAATCATTTCTCATCTTCAGCTACTCCTTAGGCCTAGGAGGCTAAGACAATGACCAAAAGCACATAACTAGCAAATTACATAAAGTCAGCTAGACTTCTGAGCTGATTCTGGAGAAAAAGAGACAGGCTGGAATCCTACCTGGTCATCCCCCCCCCCCCCCCGACAACTCCCCCAGCCTTGGAAGGTTGCCCTCAGACCCTCCCCCTCTATCTCTGCCATCTGTCCACGCTTTTCTCCTAGATCTTCTGCCTCGGTGCCAGCCCACTGAGCACCACCTGGGAACAAGAACCAGGCCACAGGCAGGCAGGCAGGTAGGTAGGTAGGCAAGCAAGCAGAGTGGATAGAGGTCAGATCCAGAGGGAGAGTCAGAGCCAAGAGGAAAACCTCTGCTCCTTACTTCTTCTCGGTCCTAGTCAGGCTGGAGGCGGGAGATATCCAGGACACACACACACACACACACACACACACACACACACACACACTTTCAGGCCCCCACGGGGGAGGGGAGACTTCTTCATCAAAGTCGCCTCCATCAGCCCGATGAGTTACTGTAAGGGCCGGGCCCTGGGCCAACGGGGCTGCAGCCACAGGAGACGGTGCTGCCGAGAGCTAGTGAGAGCTAGTGAGCTAGCTCGTGCTGCGGAGAGTGGGGGTGGGGGGCCAGGACAGACACTGCAGGGTCTGGGCACACAGAAACGGGAGAGCCTTGGGGAGGGGAAGTGGGCCTGGTGAGGCAGAGTGCCGAGTGGACTCTTCCAGGGACAAGGCACAGAGGCCGAAGCGGAAGAAGGGACCCAGGGAGGAAGACAGGGCACACTGGGAACCGCAGACCCTCCACGGCAAATGGGAAGACACAAAGGCTCCCTCTGCCCACCCTAGACCATCGCAAGGAGCCTGTGTAACCCCTAAGGCTGGAAGGAGGCAGGCAGTCCATGCAGCACGCAGGATTGACCAAGTGCCACAGCAGGTTCTTTCTGGGGTTGGAAGGGTTCTCACTGGGGATCTAGGAGCCCAGCTTCTAGGAAACAGGGGTGAAATAAAGCCTCACCCTCTGCTTCCACAGCTATAAAAACAACAACAAAACCACTCAGGGTAGTTTCACCCCCACCTCTCCACAACGTCCCAGTTAGGCCCACTCTCTAAATGGGGAGACTGAAGCTAGAGGCATCCGGAACGTAACACCACCCACCACCTCCCTGCCCTCAATCACCTCCAACTCCCATCTCAGGGCAAATAGCTCCTTTCCCAGGAATTTTCCAAGTCCATACTTCCAGTCTAGGATGGATCTAGATGATAAACGTCACACAGCCCGAGGGAAGGCGGTACACTGGCCTAGGCTCCCTTATGGATCATCATCGAAGAGGTTAAGCCCAGAATGAAGATGGAACAGAGCAGAAGCAGCCCAGTGCCCTGCAGCACAAGGTTCCTAGCACTTCTTCTCACATGAACCCCAGTGTCATCATTATTTACACACACAAGTGACACAGAAGACAAATCCCAGGGCCCCAATCTAGTGTCACTACCCCACTGTGACACAAAGACATTATCACACGGTGATAATAAATCAGTGAAAACGATACAATTGCACTGTTCACAATGACACACAAGGATGTTGACAGTCATCATAGTAACAATGTTGCAGTGACAATCCCAATGACCCAACAATGCACTGACACCTGTTGAGATGGATACAGTCACACAGAGTAGCACATGGCCACAAAGAGATGTTGACAGACTCCAGTGACATACAGAATGATACCAGTTCACAGAAATGTTAGCGCCCATAGAGGCTGACAGTCACCATTAGTAATACTGCCAGACACAGTGACAAGCTCCAGACTGGGGAATCTCAATTACCCAGCTTTGGAGTCTGGTTTAGGATCCGGGACCCCAAGACCACTCTTCCCAGCCCCAGCAACGTCCCAGTTGTCCTGTGCCCCCACCTCACTGGTTGCCTAGCTAAAGGTACAATCTAGGGGAGGCTCTTTGAAAAGCCCTTGTTATGCCTGCCAAGCCACAGCCAGAAGTTTGGAGAGTCCCTGCCAAAACCAGGTTGGGGTGGGGGTTAGCGGCACCACTGACTGGGTCTCAGCCACAGTGTGTGTGTGTGTGTGTGTGTGTGTGTGTGTGTGTGTGTGTGTGTGTTGATCTGCAGTAGGGTGTCCTAAGCTATGGGTGGAGGCTGGCGTGAGGGTCAGGAATGTTCCTTCTGGCCTTGACAGTGAAGAAGGGCGGCCTCATGCAGTGACCTCAAAGCAAGGTTACCAATCCATCTCCAAGTTGGGTAATTGAGATTCAGTGGTCACTGGCCAGGGCTCCTTTCATTGCCCAGTACAGGGCTGAAGTGACTCTTTCACGGCTTCCTGCCCCCTTTGACAACTCCAAACTCCCACAGCATCAGTAGAAAGGGTACCCTGGGTCCTAACTTCCTTCCCATCTTCTCACACAGCCCTAAAAGTCCTATGTGTGGGCAAACACCCAGAACGTTGATTCCAATGCCAGGGAAGCCAGCAAGCCTCCGACCTGGGGAGAAGTTAGGGTGGAGCAAAGAAGAGAGACACACAACAAGGATAGGGTGAGCAGGGAAGAGGCCTGGCCTGGACAAGGGGGAGCTTGGGAGCGACAGGGCAGGAAGCTCAAGGAGGCGCAGGAGGAGTGTGCAGGCTGGGAGGCCCCCAGACCCCACCAGACCTAGACAGCCTGGACAGTGTGGGCAGTAGGGGCTGGTACAGAGGCCTGAAAGGTTCACAGGTTGGATCGGGGGAGGAGCAGGCCAGGGAGGGAGGCCTGGCTCCTGGCAGTTGGCTGGCAGGTCCCCTCACCAGGGAGGGGGAGGGCACAGGTCAGGGGCCAGCTCCCAGGCTACAGGCTCCCACTCAACAGCAGTAGTGTGTCTCCCTCCTGTCTTTTGACTCTCTTGTCTCTGTCCTTCCCCACCCCTCCCTTGAATCCAGACCTCTTCTTCCTCTCATGTCTGGGTGCCACCACCTCAAAGGACAGGAGGCTGTGAATTCAGAAGCTGTGACTGAGGTTGGAATTCAAGCCTTCTCCTCCTGGGCTGCTACACCCCCTCCCACTGTGGAGCAAGCCTCAGTGCTCAGGGGGAAGGATGCCACCCCAGCACAAGTGCCCTCCTCCTGCTGAGAAGGGAGAGGATGGGCTGAGCACCAGTGGGAGGGGGCCAGGAAGGAGGCAGGGGGAGCAGTCCCCCAGCCCCAGCCGCTGGCTGAGGTTGTGGAAAAGGAGGCGGCCCAATGTGAGTGAGTTGGGGGGGTGGGTATCCGCACCTGCTCTTGTGACCTCCACAGCCAGAGATGGGGGCCTGTGGGGGGAGGGACACACAGATGCCGATGGATTTTGGCAGCAGCCTGGACTCTAAGTGCTCCCACCCCCCACCCCCAGCCTCTTGTACCGTGGGGACCCTGAGTTCAGCATGTGCGTGCCCTGCTTGCTGCACGTGTGTGCGGGCGTGTTGGGGGAGCCTGGGGCCCGCATATGATGGGCCTGGCTCAGCAGCTGGGGATGTGTCTTGGGAAGATGGGAATCCATCCCACCAGCCTGTGCCCACATGTAGAGGTCCACTCGGAACCCTGGAAGCTGTACACAAGCATCCCTCTAGATGCAGAAGGTCTGGGGTTTTTTTCTTCAGAAGTCATTTGTTCCAGCCCCTGCCTCTTACATGGGGAGCAGGACAGGGCAGGTGAATTCATAGCCTCTCTTTGGGCACATGCTCTGGACAGCTTCATAGACTCTGAGACACAGGTGGCCAACTCCCCAAGCCCAGTCCAGTCTATGGTTCCCAGAAGAATCAGGAGGACCCTCCACCTAGGAAAGGCCTACCAGTCAAGTGAAAGGCTGTGCAGGGCAGTGTGTGGCTGCTTTGGAGAGACAGTGCTGCAGGGGGAGGTTAGCCTGCCAGATGCCATGATCCCTGGGGGATGGGCAGAGCAGTAGGGGTGAATGAGACTCTAGAGCTGGGGTGGGAGGTAGGAAAGGGTCTACAGTAAGTGTCCAGCTGGAAGGAGACAGGATGGACAAAACAGCTCTTGAGACTTGGGGCCTAGTTCGAAGACCTGTTTGCCCCGGCGTCTCTACCATCCCCCACCCTCTCCCCTGCCAGATCACTGTTATAGTACAAACACACATGGGCATGGTGGCATACACCTTTAATCCCAGCACTGGGGAGGTAGAGGCAGGCAGATCTCCACTGAATTAGAGGCCAGCCTGGTTTACATAGTGAGTTCCAGGACAGCCAGGGCTAGGCAGAGAGACCCTGTCTCAAAACAAAAACAACAACAAAGAACACCACTCCCCCTCAAAAAAGAAGTCCATGCATGTAAGTATACACACACACACACACACACACACACACACACACACACACACATCCCAGCAGGGCACGTGAAGCAGGAGTCTGTAACAGGAAGAACTGAAGATGGTCTTTTTGGCAGAGCCAGAGTTGGGGGGGGGGGGATTTCTTTTTCCTTATGGAACAATGTTCTGTTTTCTCTGCCCCCTTAACATGCACGTGTACCATGCATGCTACTTCTGAGGAACCTTCTGGTCTGCTGGGTAAGAGCAAGCCATCCTCCCTCCCCCCTCCCTGCTCTTCACAATCTGTTCCTGATGGTAAACACAGGCATGAATACACACACCCACATGTTCACACACACCAGCAGTTCAGGGTGACACAGGACCCAGTGTTCACCTCACCCCAAGATGAAGCACATGCTAGAGGGCTCTTCCAGCTACCCAGGGAGCTTCGAGGCCCCCATCTCCACATACACACAGCCAGTACTCTGCAGACATTCCCAGCAGCCACACACACACACACACACACACACACACACACACTGGCATTTAGTCTACAGTCACAACCACATATCATGGCCTCGCCTGTGGACACCCACTGCCACAGCCTCATACATTGGTCCTCTCTCTCTCTCTCATGCACACACACACACACACACACACACACACACACACGTTAAAAGTCACAGTTGCACACAGAGACTCCCTCACACAGAACAACCACCGTTTCACATATGGACACCATCACACTCGAGGCTGTCAACCTTCCACACAGACACCACCATATACCTTCCAAAAACCCAGAGCTCCCCAGTCACCCGCAGCCCACTGTCCTCACAATGGGAAACACGCGGACACTCATGGCAGTCACACACACTGGAACCTTGGTGTGCTTGAGCCAAGGAGATAAAGCAAAGTGGCTGGAGTCAGATGTGAAAGGCAAGGGGAGGATTCCCTTCTTTAAAAGGTGAAGAACAATTATTTCCCGGGTCAGTTCCCTCTTCCTCCAACCCTGCTCTCAACAACATGAGGGGATGGAGGGAGATCCAGGAAGGCTGCAGGGGTGAGGAAGCCCTGGGGTGAGAGATGGCAGGACTGGTAACAGCAGGTACCAGAAAACCCCAGACTAGCCCGTGCCTCAGGCTCTCCTGCCTCCCCGATTTCTCGAGGCTAAGGAGCAACAGGTCTCACTCTGATGACACCCTAACGCGCACACCCTGACCCACTCTGTGCTCCTTACCTGTCTCTAATGCATCCAGACAGCAGGCCTCCACGAGATGGAGGAGAAGGAAAAGAATACACCTGAACAACCACACCCAAGACACCATCAGTGTCTGGAGGAGACAGGTGCCCAGCAGCAGACAAAGTAGGTGCTCACTCAACTAACCACTTTAGTGCCCAAGAGTCCCCAAGTGTTCTTGGGCACTGGAGTCCACCCTCAGCTCCTATCACAGGAGCTGACACTGGGTCCCGAGTCCCGGTCCAGGCAGGATGGGATCCAGGCTGCGCTGGCCAGTCCCCAACCCGGAACAACTGGGGATGCTGCTGACACTCTTAGCCCTTGCCAGCCCAGCTGTGGCAGTTGGCCCTGAGGCTTGCATCCCATGAAGAGCCTGCTCTGCTCCCTGGACTAGGCATGACAGCAAACACCAGGACAATACCTAAGGAAACTAGCCAGGCAGGGCAACCCCATAAAGGCCAGGTGATGCCGAATTGAGGAAAGCAGAAGAAATCAGGCACAAAAGAAATCAGGCAGCGGGGTCTAAGGGAGTCAGGTGACGGCGTCGCAAAGGCAGGCCGGCACGGGAGGGGGGGGGGAGGGCGCAAATGAAGACAGGTACTAGGGACTAGAGTGAGCTGGGAGGTGTGGACGAATGAAGCCAGGCTTCGGGGATCAAATGAAACCAGGCAAGAGGCCCACAGGATGTGAGAGAAGAGAGATATCAGGAACTCATCCCCTGTCGAGATGTCACCCCCACATCCTAGGCCTCCCTCTCGGTAGCCCCCTCCCCCAGGCCGGTGGACAGAGCCAGAGCCCCCTCCCCTCCCAGAGGCCTGGTCCGCCTGCAGCCAATGGGCCCCGGCCCCATCCCTGAGACCTCAGGAAGTCCCAGTCCCTCCCACCGGCTGCTGAGGCAGGGGGGCTGGGGAGAGAGCGCAGAGAAGAGAGACAGCTTGGCAGGGGGAGCGCCGAGCAGCCGCGGGGGGCGGGGGCCGAGGAAGGAGCGGGAAGCGCCGCGGCGGGCTGGCGGGCTGGCGCGGGCGGGGGCGTCTCCGCCGCGGCGGGGCGGCGGGGTGACAAGTTCTCGGCCCCGCGGCCGCGCGCACTGACCTGGGTCCCCGCGCAGGCGCCCGGCCGGGGCTCGGCGCTCCGTGGGTCCGCCCGGCAGCCTGCGGGCATCGGTCCCCGGGGCTTCCCCCCCCCCCCCCAGGGGCCGGGCAGGAGCGCCACGGCCGCGCCGGAGCCGGCGGGCGAGCGAGAGGGCGAGAGGGCGAGCGGGGCGGCGAGCGGGCCGGGAGGGGGAGGCAGCGCGCCGGGAGCCGAGCGAGCGAGCGAGCGAGCGAGCCGAGGCAGCAAGTGAGGGACGGCATGCAGTGAGGTCATCCTTTGAATCTAATTGTCTGAGTCAGGAGGAGATGTGGCACTTGATGCTGGGGGAGGGGTGGGGAGGGGACCCTCGGCGCAGCCAGGGGTGGCGGGCCCCACTCCCCCCCCCAACTCGCGGCGTGGATATGGGGCTCGGGGCTGACCCCTGCTGCCCGGGTATCAGCTAGTCTGGAGACGCGCGACTCGGTCCCAGGTCAGGGCCACCATCCTGTTCTCCTGGGAGTGGTGGGGACCTGCCGCAGCCGGGTCGTCTTTCTGCCTTTTTTTTGAGGAAATGGCAGACACCCCCACACCCTGTCATAATTCTGCCCTCGAAGAAGGGGAGACTTCAACCTTCAGCCTGCCTTCCACATTGTCTCGGTGCACTTCAGGAAAATGGGCCTGGGACTCTTCTCCCAAGTTAACTACCTGCACTGGGAATCTGGTCGAGGGGAGAAACTGAGCCCTATTCACTACTTTGCTCTCTGGGAAGGACAGTGCAAAGGCCACCGGACTTCCCTCCAATCCCCCCCGCCACCACCCCCACCCCCACTTCTTGTTCTACTTGCCCAAGCCTCATTCAGGAGGGCCAAACAGGGCCAATATCCTGGGGTACCAGGAAGCTATCCAAAGGACTCAGCTACTCAGATAGTAGCGAGACGAGTCAGCAACTAGGCCTTGGGCTGGTCAGGCTCGCACACCCATGCATGTCCACAGGAGCACATGAACACATTTGCACACTCTGGCACGGGGACGGACCAGGCAGCCGGGGATGCTCACCAAGGGCCACATGCCCCTCCCCTCGCCCCCGTGGGGGAGGGGTGATAAATATTTAAGGGGCTTTTAGCTCAGAAGGGGCTGAAGCCGGGGGAGGGAGGGGGATCCACGCTGCCTGATTAATGGGGTTACGGGCTTGGATCAATCTGTCCGCCTGCCGCTCCCTCCTTCCCCCCTCCTCCCTCCCTCCGCCTAATGCGCTTTATCAGGAGACGTTTTTCTGACTTGGCAGCGTCGGGCGTTTTAAATAGACCCATTTAGAGCTCGGGTTGGGGGAGAAGAAGGGGGAGGTGGAGTGAGACAGAGATTGAGACGGGCAGGGAGACAGAGACAAATAGGGAGAGAGACGCCCGGAAGAGAGAGACAAGGGGGGAGAGAGAGAGAGAGAGAGAGAGAGAGAGAGAGAGAGAGAGAGAGAGGGGCAGAGAACTGAGAGGGGAGACTGAGGCTGGACTCCCGTGGAGGCTGAGATGGAGCGAGGTGATGGGAGGCCAATGAGAAGGTGGGGGCTGCAGAGCAGAAACAAACACCAGAAGACACAGAGAGAGAGGGAAGCAGGCACCGGCCGCGGCGGAAACCCAGAGAGAGCCTCTCTGCAAGGGCTGAGTGCTAGCCTGGGAGACAGCAGATATCTTTTATTTCCAAAAACAGTTTTTCATGCACTTTGTTAAATTAAAAAGCTGTTTTTAAAGTGGCGCTGGAGGTACTGCTGGGGGAGGGTGGACAGAACTGCCAAGCCCTCCCTCCTCAGCCTCCTCAGCCCCACAGAAGCTGCATCAGCCTGAGCCCCTGGGGTGTCTCCAGCTCCCCTGCTCTCGGCGATCCTCTGAGATCCCCAGGGACAGGGTCAGGGCATCTGAGCTACTGTTCACTGGCAGGAAGTCCTTCCTGCTGTCTGGCCTCAGTCCCTCTTGCTGCGGGGAGCTCAGTCTTTCTCCTGAGCACCACCCTCTCTCTCTTCTCAAGGCTCTCTTCTAGCTTCCTGTAGGGCTCCCAATTGGAAGGAGGTGTGAACTAAGTACTCGGATGGCCCAGCGGCCTGTTGTCCTAATAGGACGTCAGATTCCCAGGTACACCCCAATAAGCATCACCTATTAGTCTATAAATCCATTTCCTAGCCCCTCCCAGTTTGAACTGTTAACACAGACCCCCAGCCATGTCCTTGGATCCTAACACTACAGCCACCTCCTCTTCAGGACCCCTGAACCATCTAAGCTCCCTTTAAGGCCAGGTGCCACCCTGGACTGTGGTGTGATCAGATGTCCTGCAACACCGCACCCCCCCACTCCCATCCTTAACAACATGCACTCCTAGTTTTGAAGGGTTGGTGTCCGTGCTCCCCACTCCCCCCCACACCAACCCCCCACCCAGCACCCCAAGCCGGGAAAATGGCCAGTCTGTTTAGGAGCTGAGATGAAAAGCCCAGCCGGCCTTTGTGGGCCTCTGGCCTTTGTGGGCCTTTGGCGGGTTTTGGACAATAGGCCCTTCCGTTCCGCTCCAGTGCCTCAATTCCTCAGATGCCCCCATCCTGGGGCTGCCAATCCCGGGGCCTTGCCTGACTTGAATGAGAGGCAAGGAGAGTCAGGTTCAGCCCCACTGCTGGCCCCAGAAGATTTTGGACCTTCCCACCTGCCATTCCACCTCCTTCAAGCTCAGCCGCTCCCCTAGAGCCAGGGAGATGCTGGAGGGGTGGAGAAAGAAGTGGAAGACACAGAAACGTCAACAACCGAACATTCCTCTGTCTGGCATCCAGCGCCCCTCATACAGAAGTGTGTCCTGACCTGGTGCTGCCCTTTCCTGGGTGACAGTGGATGAGTCTTCTCTCTCCTTCTCTGGGCCTGATATGGGGGCAGGAAGCACCTCAAGCCCATGGCCTCAGGAGGAGCTGAAGGCGGGAATCTCAGGGTTTTCACTCATGGCCTCCAGGCCTCCAGCCTCAGTGCACCAGCCTGAGGCCCCAAGACTGACACGCTCTGCCTGGGCTCTCAGGACCTACCTCTTCACCACCAGTCGGACTCCAGGGACATCAATATTATCCTCCTCTCCAGACCAAGTCTCTTCCTGGGACTTCCGAAACCAAGAAGGCGAGATGCTGTGACAGGCTGGGCTCTAGAAGGGCAAAGGACATACATCAGGTCACAGGGAAGCCATAGGTCTTAGTGAGCTCATTCCATCCTCACAAGTCCACACTGAAGGGGAGACCGGCCATCTCACTGTTCTCATCTGTGAAATGGAGTCAGAGTTACCTTGGAGCACTGTTTTAATGATTCAGCACAAAAAAAAAAAAAAAAATGTGACTGAAGGATTATGGTGTCTGCTGAACCAAGAGCCTGAGCGGTTGCTAGTGGATGAGCGTGGGTCTAGCTCAGTGAGAGTGGGGACCTAGCTTGGACTCCCCAGCACTGCCCCCCAAAGCTAGCTGTTATTATCACATATCTGCAAGAAGCAGATATGCCTGGAAGAGAGAAAAACAGTACAGTGTTCCTCTACCCCTTCCGCGCTGACTTCAGTTCTAAACCACAGGGACAAACAAAGGGTACAGGATAGGCCTGACACCACTCACAGATACATACCACAAATTCCCACACAAGCAGGGTTCAGACAGAAGGACCTCCCGTCTCTCTCTCTCTCTCACACACACACACACACACACACACACACACACACACACACACACACAGAGAGAGACAGAGAGACAGAGAGAGAGAGAGAGAGAGAGAATACCCACCATTCTGATGTCCCCCACATCCCCACAACTTGCTAAGCATCTATCATGTGCCAGGAAATGTTAACCTCACCTGCACCATCCCCTCTTGGTGATCTCTCCATGAGCTAGGTGCTAAGTCTTGCCACTTGACAGCTAAAAACCCTGACATTCAAAAATGTTAAATAACATATACAAGACTATATACGTTATTTAATCACTCCTGGAGCCTTGAATGGAGTCAGTACCCGCTTCCGGAGCCTAACGTACCAGTTTGCCTCTGTAGCTCTCACCCACTTACACAGTGCTTTTCCAGTGATACGAACAGCTAGGATTTTTTTTTTTTCTTTTTTGCAGTGCTGGGGAACCCGTGCTAGGAACTCACTCTCACTGAGTTATGCCTGCAGCCCATCAGCTAGGAACTGCTCGGGGCCTTCGCTAGAAGACTTTATATTGAGTCCTTAACTGACTTCTGACTTTTTTTTCCCCCAGACTCTCACTATGTACAGCAGGCTGGCCTTAAATGCTCAAGACACATGCCTGCCTCTGCCTCCCAAGTTCTGAGAGTAAAAGTGTGCGCCACCACCTCCAGCTTAACTTACATATATTTTTCTTTTTTTTTTTTTTATTTTAGTTTTTTCAAGACAGGGTTTCTCTGGGTAGCCTTGGCTGCCCTGGAACTCACTCTGTAGACCAGACTGGCCTTGAACTCACAGAGATCTGCCTGGCTCTGCCTCCCGAGTGCTGGGGTTAAAGGTGTGAGCCACCACTGCCTGACCTTCATTTATTTATTTATTTATTTATTTATTTATTTATTTATTTATTTATTTATTTTTGAGGCAGGGTTTCTCTGTGTAGCTTTGCACCTTTATCCTGGAACTCACTTGGTAGCCCAGGCTGGCCTCGAACTCACAGAGATCCGCCTGGCTCTGCCTCCCGAGTGCTGGGATTAAAGGCGTGCGCCACCACCGCCTGGCTTATTTTTTTTTAGAGTTATTTATTTATTATTTTATGTGTATGAGTATTTTCCCTGCATGCATGCATATCACGTGAGTGTGTGGTACCCTTGGAGGTCAGAAGAGGTGGGTTAGATCCCCTGGGACTCTAATTACAGAGTTACATGAGCTGCCATGTGGGTCCTGGGTCTTTTTGAGAGCAACAATGCTTTTAATAACCACCAAGTCGTGTCTCCAGCCCCCAACTTATATTTATAAGCAAATTTTTGTCGTGTGTATGCATGCACCTAAGTGTGTGTATGTGTGTGCACCACATGTATGCAGGAGGCTGCAGAAGTCAGCGGAGGCACCAGATTTCCTTAGTGGAAGTTACAAGCCATGTGGGTGCTGGGACCTGAACCTGGGTCCTGTACAAGAGCAGGAAGTGCTCTTAACCGCTGAGTCATCTCTCCAGCCCGCTTAACTTACATTTTTGTGCTGAATCATCAAAACAGCATTCTGAAATAATCGTATTTCCATTTTGTAGTGAGAACCCCGAGACAGCAAAAGCAGCTTGTCCTAAATCTCACGACTGGCCACTGGCAAGGGCCCTGGGAATTCAGGGTTATCGAAAAGCTTCCATGAAATCTGGCCACTCAATAAACCCCTCACCTTCTACAAGTTCCCAAGAGATATCCAGGGTCTGACTGCTTCCTCAACAGGTCCCAGAAGAAATCTGCCAAAGGTATGATTAGGGGCCTGAATGCATGCTCATGAGGAAGGAAGGGGGCCCTGCCATGGAATCCTGCCCAGAAACCAGAAACATCAGTAACCAGAAAAGGCCAGTAACTAAAACAGTGTGTCAGAGAGACAGGCTGACTGCTGGTGACAGATACCAACACACCAAGACACCCCGAAGAGAGGGGACGCGAGGGAGGACAGGCGTACGTCAAACCGAAGAATGACAGGTAGCTTGACAAAGAGACGATGGCAGTAGAGAGGGGACAGGCTGACATGACGACACAGACTGATACACACTGATATGCAGACACATAGACAAATACAGAGCCATCTGACCTTCACAAGAAAAAAAAAAAAAGCAAGCGAGGCTCAAGCCGTGTGTGGCATGTATGTGCGTGTGCGTGTTGGGGAAGCATGCAGCATCGCTACGCACATTACACCAGCTGCTTCCAGCAATTTCATCTGATTAATAATAAATGCCCTGTAATTACAGCTGCTCCCCCAGCCCTTCTTCCTGGTTTTTGTCAGCCGCCGCCAGGCCAGCCCCCTCCTTCCCCGCCGTGGACCCCATGCCCCACTCCATCCTCACCTGCAGCTTTCTAGGAGACTGAGAGAATGTGAGCTGACAGCCTGGATTCCCGCTCTGCAGGGGGCTACCCATCTCTCTAACTTGGATGAATGCCCTTAGGTGCCAAGCAAGATGCCATCTCACTTAGTTTCACTACACACACACACACACACACACACACACACCCGCCACCTGTGTGTAACCCTAATGCTAATATGGCCGAGGGGCCCAGGCCTGAGACACAGGCAGGTGAACTCTCATTGCCTACCAGCACCCTTTTGCTCAAAGATGTCACCACCCACAACTGACTTAACCTTGGAAACTCAAAAGGCTCAAAGGAAAAAGGCACCAGGACAAGGGACCTCCCCCCTCCAATACCCCCACCCCCAACTCTAAATATCCCAGTCTCTGCCCACTTGTATACCCTCCAGCTTTGAATACTGGGTGGCTCTGGCTCCCCATTCCTCAGTGCCCCCCTATCCCCCCCACCCCAGCCTACCTCCTTCCAGGCCTCCCACCCTAAATCTCCAAAGCATCTCTATCAGAATCAGCTGCGGGTCTGTGCTGATCTGTTTCTAATCGCTGGGGCCTGGTTCACGCTTGCCCCCCCACCCCAATATTGATTCCATTATTTGGAGAGACATTGACGTCAGGGGCCTGGATGGGTGCCAAAACCGCCTTCTCTCCAGGCCTGGGCCAGGGCCCAGCCCCCCCATCCTGCGATTTCACGGAGGGGCCTGGAAAGGTCAGCTCACGGGCCAAGGTCACGTGGCATCTGCCTTCTGATACTGGACTCCTCTTGCCTTTTTTTGGGACCACCAGGCAGTCCCTCCTCCTGAGAAGAGGGCTCACACAAAGGCCCGAGGTCAGAAGTGAGGTAGAAGTCTACAAAAGGGGGTCTTAAAACCCTTGCTGGAACTCCGCCGCATGGAGGGGGACAGGGATGGGCAGTGGCTCAGAAGAGGGCACTTAGGGAAGATTCTGTTTACTTACCACACACTTGCTCACTCAGAACTTGAAAAGGTGCCTACTGACTACTTGAGTTGTACTTCTGGATGCTCTCAGCCTGCTAAGGAGCAAATCCTACAGTGTTTAGGACCACCAGCTACCCTGAATGCTGTCAGAGTTTGACTAATCCGCATAACTGATTTTATAAACTTTCGCTCTGTACAAACCAAAGGCTCTGTCTCTCGTACACTTGCCACCCAAGCTCACCTCAGTTTCTCCAACTCTCACATTTACTCCCAGCTTTCCCTAGGAGACTCTCACAGTAATGTGGGTGTGTGAGTCTCTCCTTTTCTCTCCCCAACTAAGGTGCAGCCATGCTACACAGGCCCCCACCAGTAACTCCCAGGATCTGGCAGGACTGAGTATTTTTAAGGTCTAAATGTTGTGTTCTCAGACATTAATAACCAATACAGACAGTCCACCCTGCCTGAAGCAGCTACCCAGCTTCAGAGCTGAGTTTTGGTGACTTGGCTATGGGGTCCATTCTCTGGACCTAGAGAGAGTGAGGGATACATTTGACGCTGTAGGGGAATAAAGACTTTCCTATCACCAGAAAAATCGCCAATGTGGGGGGGGGGGGCCAGAATGACCTCCAGTCAATGCCTCAGGACCAGGTCACTGCTCTCATCCAGACCTAACTAAAGTGTCTAATTTCTGCCCTCGTTCTCTGAGCAAAGGGAAGCTTTTCCCAATTCCAACTTGCAAGTCATTCACAGACCCTTTGAACCAAAGAGGGGGTGCAAACAGGAGCTGGTGGTCCCCAAAACTTAAACCTCGAACTCTTCCCACATCGTGCCTCAACATTTATGGAGAATCTACTTCCTGCCAAGCACTGGGAATCCGGTCCTGCCCACAAGAAGCCCCATGTCTGATGGAAGAGAAAAGGCATTTCCCCCTACTCTATGCCCCATCTATGTCCCAGGCAGGTACAGCGGTGCATGAGGCAGAGCCAGAACCCACCGAGTTCACAGGCAACACTACCACCTTGCTGAGCTATGCGAGGAAAGAACCCGTAGAGGTATGGTTGGACACTGCCCTGGATGTGTGGAAATCTGTCCCACACGTTCATGGACTCTCCAGCACATTCCCAACACACACACAGGCCCTGTAAGTCACCACTACAGTCTAACTTCAATTGCTTCTGCTGTAGCCCTAGCTCCAGCTTCTGGGAGCTAGTTCTCTACAGTGACAGGGTCTCACACTAACGCCCACATCTGCTCCAGCCCCTCCTTTCACCCTTTGGCAGCCAGAGCTCCTGCCTCTGGTGACCCCCAACCCAGCACAGTTCCATACTTGAGGGGCTCCCTTTTTGCCTGTCGCAAAGATGAAGGGGGACAATGACCCCCTGCTCTCCACCCAAAGTCCCTCCCCACAGGAAACCAGAGCCCATGTGGGTGTGGTCACCCAGGGCCACAGGAGTTCCCCCACCCGTCGTGGGTCTGGAGGAGGGGTCAGTTCACTTCAGCCTTCTTGCTTCCTGGGACCCCCCCCTCCCCAAACCAGGCACACATGGTCCCCCCCCCAACCGATCTGCATTTCAAAGAAAATCCACTCCATATGTTTCCGATTCATTTACACTTCAACCCGCCATGGGGGGGCAGAGTGCAGGACGCCTTGCCTCCAAGCCCCCTCCCCCATAGGGGAGCTGGAGAGCATGTGTCCAAAGGGACACATCTTTCACGGCTATGGAGCAGTTAAAGCCTGACCACCTCAGCCTGATGTACCCCCTTCGTGGACCAAGTCTCTACTGTGTAAGCTCCGAGGGGTGGGGGGTAGTACGCCTCAGGTGATCCCACCCACCGGCCTCCACAGTGGGCTTGTGAAGTCCAGGACCATGTCTCTAAGGCAGGTAGAGTCCCAGGGCTGGCTGCAGCCCAGACTCCCTAGGGCTACTGTTCTTTCAGGGAGCAGGGGGGTGGGTAGGTATTTCTGGGTAAACACTGGAGCCATGAGACTTAACATGGCCCCTACCCTTCCTTCTCCAGCAGGCAAAGGCTAGAGAGGGATGCACTTCTCTTAGCATAACAAATGCAGCACCTGGGAACTTTCCTGGAGCCCTACCCCCACCCCCAAGGATGTGTGGGTTGAGGGGAGGGGTGTCTTGGGAGGACGTGAGTCTCATCTGCCCCCACCTGGCCCTGATCCTTTCTACCATGGAAGTGGTGCCCACAACTATTTAAGGAGTATGTACATGGCACATGGAGGAATCTGACGGTTCACTGACCCCTGTACCAACAAACCACTCAGACATTCTGCCAAGGGTTTCGTTGGCTGTGGAAGGCTGGGAGGGAGGCTCTGACCACTCAGTGCTTCCCACCACCCTGCCGTCAGAGCACAGCCTGTGTGAAAGGAGAGACATAAACAAATGTATACCCCATCTTCATCCGGTCTTCACCCAGGACGGCTCTCTGTTCTTCGCCTTGATTGCCCTGACCCTGCACCACAACCCGAAGAAAAACATGAGCACACGTGACTGAGTCTAAGTCCCAAACCGGAATCGTGAACATCACAATCTTAGTGTGGGTCTGAGTGTGAGCCACAGGACAGAAGCATGAGTTTCATGTAAGCGCCAGGCTCTAAAGTCAGTCGGAGTGTGAACTCTGCGATTGAAGTGTGGTTTTTTGTTTGTTTGGTTGGGTGGTTGGTTCTCTGGCAGTGCTGGAGACCCAAGGATGAGTTTGAGTGTGAACTAAGGTCCTGAGGTGTGCTTGACTGTCGGTCCCAGGGGGTCAGAAAGTGAGCTCAGGAACTGAGGTGACTTCAACTAAAGTCCTAGGAGCCCCTAACAACTCCGTCTCAAAGTGTGAGCTCTTGGCCTTCAAGGCGTTCTGGGTGTGAGTCTAAGCTTCCCTTTTAAAGTATGAATGTTAACCCCACAGTGCCTCTGTAAATCCAAGTGTTTCGGAATCCCAGTGTTATCATCTACTTGATCACAGGAGAGAAATGAGAATCCATAGTGTGGGCACTTGAGTTCTATTATGAGTCTGAGTAGGAACTTTCAGATCCTTCTGTGAATCTGAGTGTGAGTCACAGGATTTCAGCAGTCTGAGGGAGTCACCCAGATCCTGGTGTGAGTCCAAGGTTACCCCCTAGAGTCCAGCCCTTTAATTGCCCCACGTGAATCTAAGTGTGAACCAAAGGTCCTCCTATGACTCTACGTGAGTGTTGCTGAATCTGAACACGAGCCCCATTTGTAAAGATGTAAGTCAGAGCGCAATGCCACAGGGAGCATGTGAGCTTGACTGGAACTGCAGTGTCCCGAAAGAGTCCTTGAGTTCTAATATGAGCCCTATGTTGTTGCTGTTTTTCCTAGACAGGGTTTCTCTATGTAGCCCTGGCTGTCTTGGAACTCGTCGCTCTGTAGACCAGGCTGGCCTCGAACTCACAGAGATCCGCCTGCCTCTGCTGGGATTAAATGCCTTTAATGCACCAGCACGCCTGGCTGGGCCCCATGTTCTTTATGTGAGTTTGAATGTGGGCCTCTAGTCTCAATGTGACAGAATCTCTGAATAAAAGTGTCAATCTGAGGAAGCTCCGTGGTTTTAGGAGACAAAGTAGCAGCCCTTGAGCCCGGGGAGCTTCTGTGGGCCAGCTCTAAATCTCCTCAGAAACCTATGAGCTGAAGGATAGAGATAAGCAAGTATGAGCCCCACATGAGAGCCGACCCAGTAGGAGAGCAGACCCCAGGAAGGAAGTGTAAATCTGAACGCAAAGTCCACCATGCTGGGGGAATTCTGAATGCAAGCCCACGAGTGTAATCCCCAAGTCTCTGGAATGAGTTTAAGTGTTCCAGTGTGAATCTGAGTGTGAATTCCAGAACCCCAGGAAGTCTTGAGTGTGAACTTTAAACTCTTAGTCTTTGGGTAGACTCAGAGTCCCAACTGGAGTATCAGTTCTGACAGGGTCTGAACCTTTAGCTCCATCTTAATCCTTCCTGGAGCCTCAGGAACCGACAGGAAGGATTTGTGTGGGCTATGAATGAGAGCGGAGACAGGGGCATGATGAGGCTCACCGTTCAGTCACCTCACAGATCCAAGCTAACCCTGCATCTCCATGAATACCCAATTGGTCAAGCCCCAAGTAATGACAGACACCCAGGGTTAGACGCACAAAAACACACCCCGTGTTTCAGACCCCAGGACACACAACAGTTCACTGATGCACAAACACACTCGGCATTCCCAACTCTTACCACCTCGGTGAACATGGCAAACAAGCACACAAATACATCCTGTGACACAGAAAAAAATATATCACAGGCAAAACAACTTGTGTTAAAGACACACACCACACAGAAACACACCCAGTGTTGCCTACAAGATAAGGTGCCAGACTCGCATGCACACACACACATACATGCATGCGGGGGTGAGGGGGATGAATTCTCAAACAGAGAGACTAGACAGAGAGAAAGAAAATCCTGAATTTTCAACAAGGCGTGAAATAGTCCTGCCCGCCTGAAGCTACTGGAGGGGGAGGGGGGCCAGGGAGCCAGCGAGCTAGACGCTGGAGAAGCTCGGCAGAGGAGAGGAGTCGAGGAGAACTGTCCGTCTGGTGACCTCCCCGCGGCCCAGCCCCCCACGCACCGGGAGATACACTACTCTGTACAACCTGGGGACACCCAGCCGCACCGGAGGAGGCTCACAGAGGCAGACTCACAAAAAAGACACTTGGGGGTATGCCACAGGCTTGGAACCACACAAACCAGAGGACTTACAAAGAGACACTGAAGGGGACCCACTGCGTGGAGATACATCCAGGCGGACTCATGAGAAAACCACAGGCAGGATCACACCGACACACCGACACACACACACACACACACACACACACACACACACACACACACACACCACGCGCGGATTCACACGGATACCCGGGCACTGGCAGAAGCGCAGCCATCCTTTTACACTCCCGGGCACTTTGAAGTCCAGATTTTTTTTTCTCCCCGAGAAAGAAGCAAGCTTTGGGTGCGTGGGGGGCCACTGCGATCCCCTAGCTCTGGAATTTTCCCAGACCCCGCGCGTGCTGCTCAAGGGTAGGAAGAACAGGGACACTAGTACCAACCGCCCAGGCCACCTCCCTCCAGCCGATTGCCCAGCTTCACCACCACCACCACCACCACCACCACGCCCAACCCCTGGCGCGCCCGGACGTGGGGGGCTGCTGCTCGTGCGCCCCCCGCCCCCCGAGTTTGCGGGCAAAGTTTCTGGTGAACTTTCCTACCTCCCCCGACCGCGGGGTCCACGCGTGTCCCCTCGCTCTCTCTCCCCGCGCGCGCGAGGGCCGCGGGTCCGCGGGTCTGTCCGCCTGAGCGTTCGAGGGTCTAGCCTCGCGCAGACGGCCACGGAACACTCACCGCGCCCTCGGGCCACCCGGGCTCCGCGCCGCGCCCTTCGGCCGCTGCAGGCGGGGAGCGAGGCAGGAGCGCGGAGCGAGCACCGCGGCTGGATCCCGCTGCCGAACCCCGCGCCGCGCCGGCTGGAGCCGCCGCCTCCACTGCCGCCGCCGCCGCCGCCGCCGCCGCCCGCTCTGCACCGGCTCCTCGGCTCTCCGCGGCTTTAACCCCCCCATCCTCCTCCCTCCCTCGCGCGCTCCCTCCCTCCTTCCCTCGCCCATGTGACCGCGGGCGCCCGCTCGGCCGCGCGCGCCCTTGCTCCCCTCCCCCTCTCGCCTTGTCTCCCCGCGCCTCCGCGGCAGCGCGCCACGACCCCCCTCCCCGCCTCGGCCCCCCCGCGCGCCCCCGCCTTGGCACGTTCCCGCGCCTGGCACGCGCGGCACGCTCGCGGGGGCACGCTCGCCCGCGCAGGCCTGTGAGCCCCCACTCCCACTCGCCCCGCGCAAGCAGGCGCCCTACCCCCCGCTGGCACGCTCGCCCGCACTGGCACGCGTGGCCCCCTCGCGTTCGCCCTTTCTCCGGCGCGCCCTCGGGACGGCTGTGGACCCCGTGCTTCACGCGCAGCCCGGGCCGCGGGTCTCGCAAACGCGCGCGCACACACCCACACCCACTCCGCCCGCTCTCCTAGGGCGGCCGGGCGCGCACCCACCCCCGGGATCGCTCGGCACACTCTCAAGCTTTGGCCAGGTCTCTCCTGCACACACACTCGTCCGTTCTGCTCTTCGGTGTCTCGCACTGACACTCTGGCACACCCGGCATCAACTCCGGGGTCCTTCTAGCATCCCCGGGAAGTGTACGAGGCAGAGCCCCCCAGTGCCCATTAAACCAGCCCTCTCATCCTCCCTTGTTCCCACCGCCCCATCGACGACCTCCCTCCTAGTCCCTCTTTCGGGGGTTAGCGGGCTTTACGCTCCCATGACTCGAAATGGACCAGCGTGGATGCTCAGGCCCTTGTCATCACCACCACCCTCCTCCGTCCCCGGGACACGGGGCCTGGAGAGCAGCCTCCGTGGAAGGGGTAGGGAGGCTGTGACTTAACTGCCTGATGGGACAGTTCCAGAGCGGGGGTATACCCCTCTGCTAGCTGAGCTTGGCTCTGGCATCCCCGCCCCACCCCCGCAGCCTGGGTCTTGGGGGCAGGGTGTTCACTTCACTGAACCTAGGCCTCTGTTCTGGCCACAATATGGGAGATTAAGGTTAGACAACCTGATCGACTTCTGAGGCCACACGAAAGTGCAATAGAAAAAAGGATGCCAGAGGCAGAGAACCAGAGGTCCACCCCCTTGGATTTTTCAACTGGCCTTTGACCCATAATCCCTGGGCCTTGCCCCTCCAGGGAACTGTTCCACGGCTGAGGGCTAGGGGAGGGAAATATCTCGCTGTTTCTTCACACCCTTCCCCAGCAGGCTGCCTACAGCGCCCGGGCCCTTTCCCAACAAATGCCTCAGAGACTGTATTGCAGAGGAAAAACCCTTCCCGCCACTGCTGGGGCTTTTCGCTTTCGCTTCCATGGCTCCACCGTGCAGCAGTCTGGAACCAGGAAGGGCTGAAGGACACACAGCAACATAGATGAGCCCCACAGGTCAGAGCATAACTACCGACAGCAGATGTTCTCTAACTGACTTCTCTGGGCCCACCTCAGGTCGCCAGGCTACAGATAGTCGTTTGAGGGATGGAGCGCAGGAGGTGCGATGTAATACGAGCGGTGGAGATGGGGACACCCACAATTATGTCTTTCTGTGCTGATGGTAGGCCTGGACCAGATTAGGTTCTGGAGAATCAGAACCTAAATCAGCTAATGCTGATGGACCCATGCGCTCACATCAGGCTGGGGACAGGCAGACAAACGGACGCGGAGATCGGCGGGTCCTCAGTGGGCCAGTGGGCCGACTTGGCTTTGCAGATAATCCTTCTGCAGGTTGAGGGCAGTCAGGAATTACGCCCCGACAAACGTCCCCAAACGAGACCAGGGCACAGAGAGGCCTCCGTCATCACTGCCGCAACCACCTGGTGCGGGTCAGGGCTCGCACCAGACGTCCCGAGTCCAGGAACACGACTCCGTGTGGGGAGGACGAGGAGGGACGCACGTCGGACCCGGGGTGGCAGTAGTGGGGGATGTCTGTCGGCTGGTAGCTCCTGGAGCGGGACCAGCAACCGCGCTCGCTTCCCCGGGACCGCAGCGACACCTGGCGGGCAGAGCGGGGTGTGCGTCCTCGGGCTGCGATCCGGCTCCGCGCTGAGGCCCTGAGGACCTACCGAACCAGGGAGGGGCTATGCCCTTTCCATCTTGTGGACGCCTAGCTCAGAACCCGCGATCTTTCCACTGAGCCGGGCCAACGGAGTCCTGGTGGGCTTTCGCTCCTGCCGTTTGGGATGCCCTGTCTCCTCACTAGCCTCTGTGCTTCCTCAGCCTTGTGAGGGTCTACCCACCGCCTGTGGGTAGAGCTAGGCGCTTAGACAGGCCTTCACCTCTGGCCGCACCCCCTTTCCAGCTCTCCTGGAAAGAGTTGGCCATCCCATCTCCCCACCAGCCCCTTCTCTTACCGTAGTGCTCTTAGCCTTAAGGCAGATCCCACTCACGAACACCTGCCCTCAAGCCCTATCTCAGCCGATTCACTGTCAACCCGTGTCCACCACCTGCCTCACCTGTGACGAAGCGGCAGGAAGTCGAACCCCCAGACTAGAGGCCCCACAGTAATGGAGGGACCCAGAATCAGTAAGCTCGAGAGGCCTTAGGACACTGGAGAAGTTTTGCTCCTGCAATGGTAGAGACAGGACCCAGGGAGTGCTAGGCAAGGGTTCTACCACTGAGCTGCACTAGCCCTCCTGGGGCTTTATAGCCTCTGTGAGAGGGAGCACTGTGGCCAGGTCTTCAGACTTCACCCTCCAGGCAGGGTGCACTAAACCGGACCGCCCCCTACCCCTGGACTTAGCTTCAGGCCTTTAGGTTGCAAGGACACTTTCCCAATGATATTGATCTGTCTCCAAGAAGGAAAACTACTTCTGTGGTCACCTTTCCAAGTGCTCCTACAGAAAATAGTCCCATTTCTAACCAGCTATGCACCAGAAGGCTCCACAGCAAGGCAACCTCCTGGCTACACGTTCACACGGGCTACCTGAACAGCACCAAACACGGGGTCACATAAAGTCACACACTCAGCCTCACAGAACGTTCAGCCTCACTATGGTACTTGAGGAGTCATGAGACCCTTGCTTGGGCAAGAACGGGACTGAACTTCTGGGTCGCACATCCATAGCAGTACACACTCAAGGCGCAGCCACAGCACACTGCGTGTCACACAGGCACACACTCAGTCACACACGCTCTCAATCACACTGGGGTTGGCGGGTCGGGGCGGGCTCTGGGAGGCAGTTACGTAAACGCCCTCGCAGCCCCCCCTCACTCCCCCTTACCCCCCCTGCTTCCTCGCACAGTGCCAGCGCCCGGGGCGGCTTGGCCGGGGCCCGGGAACAGCTCGGCCTCGCGGAGGCTCCAGGCGCCGAGAAACCCGATCCCGACACAGCCCCGGGCCGAGCCAGGGAGGGGGGCCCAGAGCCCCCCCAAGTCAGGGACCAGCCCGGCCACCCCCATGGGCGACTCACCGCCCCCCCATCCTGAGACAGCTCCAGCACCATCTTGGGACAGCACCTGGGGCGCACTCACAAGAACCCCCCTCCTGGAATCCCATCGTGGAGACCGCTGCCCTGACCCTTTCGATCTCTAGTACCACAAAAGGGCAAGCATTCTCTGAAGGTAGAGGGTGGGGGGAGAGGTGGGGCCCCAGTACCGAGGCAAAGCATTCAAACTGAAATCACCCAGATTCCCTGGAAACCACCTTCCCTTCCCACCCTACTAGAGCCCTTAAATCCACACTGATACAGGGGCTTCCACTACTGCCCCCAGATAACGTCAGATTTATTTATTTATTTATTTTACCTAGCAGATTACCAACCAACATCAAACACTGCCCCCCCTCATCAAAATTCTAAATTATTCAATAGGCCCAAGGCCTCCTTCCCTCCTTATTCTTTCTTTCCTCCCATCAGGAAGTCCTAACTCCAGTCTAACCACAGTTCCTCCTGCTTCACTAAGAAGGAAATCTGAGGACAGATGGAAGCATTGGGAAGGAGGAAGGATTAAGGCCTAGGAAGCCCCAGGAAGTCAGGAATCTGAATGGAGGCCTGAGACAGCCCCTGTGCCCGCTTTTCACTATAGCCCTCACCCTACCCTGCAGCCTACGGCTCTATTTTTCACAATAGCTTCTGAGTGTCCGATTGGGCTGCCCAGACCCAAGAAGAAAGGGAATTTCCCCCCATGTTCTCTGTTAATGAACAAAACATTTCATGTTGAAATTCCTCCTCTACCCCCAGTCCAGAGTCTCTACCCTCCCCCATCCAATATGCCTGAGCTGAGGGACCACTAGGAGGGGCTCAGAACGAGGACAAGCTCCTAGAGGAAGCATGGCTTGCTTACATTGGGGGCATCTTTCAAAATAAGTCATTAAAATGGCTTTTTTCCCCTTTCTTTCTGCTTTTGGCTAAAATTACCCACTCCTGTGGCTGCTTCCCAGAAAGGGTGGCCGGAGCTGTCCCAAGGCCCAGGACATGGCCCCCCTCCCCTGGGCAAGGAGCCTTCCCGAAGTTGTTTTCCTGGTCTCTTCCTCTCAGATGTTTTTTTGATTATTAATCACATTTTCCATCCACAGACTCAGTCCAGACCCCTTCCCCCGCCTGGGGTCAGGGCTGGACAGGAAAGAGAAGACTTCTCTGGGAAGATGAGTTGGGGACATGATAGGCAGTGACCCTGGCCTTGGCTGACCCGAAAGAGGCTCTCAGTGGAATGTCACCGATCACACCCTCTGCTTGCTGGCACATAGTAGGTGCCATCCTTAAGCAATACAAGTGAGATAAGTGAATGAACAGGTGGCTGGTTTTCACAACGCCCAGCTGGCACTGGGCAGCAGCAGGGCCCTTAGTGTTGGTTGTTAGGTTACAGATAGGGAAAGATGTTGAAGACAGGGAGACATCGGCCAGAGTCACTCAGCAAGTTAATGCTGAACCCAGAGCGACATATATCAATGCTGACGGCACCTCCTGTTCTTAAGAGTATGTATGTACGTCCTACTGTGTGCCAGGCATTGGTGTAGGTACAATAGTGAGCCAGACACTCTTCTGAAGGATGTAGAACAACTAGATTCCATACACGGTTCATGCACGTGTAATTTGGTCCAAACTTAGAAAATGGCAGGCACTACTAAAATGAACGGACAGAGATCCCAGGACCTGGCAATTCTATATATTTCCAGATATATGCCTCAAAGAAAGAATCAAATGTGCTTTATTCATGCATATATTCCAAACTGGAAACAACCCCAATAGATAATAGTGACATGGCCACAGCAATGGAGAAGAGCCTGCTCCGGCCATGCATAACAACGGGGTAAACCTCAGACAAAACGCTGAGCAAAGAGGAGGCCGAGAAGACTCAGAGAACATACTGATTCATTTCGCTTCTAGGAAACTTTGGAACAAGCAAAACTAAAATTGAACTTGTAATTTGAACTATATATCCTTAAAATTTGTGCACTTTACTGTTTACATTTTGCCTCAAATTTGTTTTAAGTTCCCACCCTCATGGGGCTCACATTCTAATCAAGAAAGATAATAATTGTACAGTTAGCCCATGCAAAATTCCCAATTCTAACTCCCCAGCCTCCTCAGCCAAGAAGAGATGCCTCAGTGTCTCCTAGGAGAGGCATGGCCTAAGCCCCTTTCTTTGTTTCTCCTAGTACCATATTTCTTTGCCTAATATGGTTAGTGTGAAGTCTAAGTTAATGGCTGATGTGGTGTCTATCTAATTGCCTGGCTGTGTGATGCCTCTGAGCTCCAGGAGGGTAGTGCTGTGGCTTCATCTCTAGGGCTGGGTCTGGCATAAAACGGGTGATTCTAACAGCTGAAATAGATTTTGTATATGTGTGTTATACTAGAGTTATATAACTATCACTGAGTTATACCCCCAGTTTTTTATTTTTATCTATCTATCTATCTATCTATCTACCTACCTATCTATTTATTTTGGGACAGGATCTCTCTGTGTAGACTTAGCTATCCTGGAAATCACTATGTAGATCAGGCTGGCCTTGAACTCAGAGATCCTCCTGCCTCTGCTTCCTGAATGCTGGAATTAAAAGTGTGTGCCACCTCGGCTGTCTTCTTTTTAATCTTTCATTTTTGAGACAGGATCTCACCAAATTGCTCAGGCTGGCTTTCAACTCACTCTTTAGTCCAGCCTTGAACTTGGGACCTTTCTGTCTGTAAGTAGCCAGGATCATCAATTTGCATCACCAGACCCAGCTTGAGATAGATTTAAATAAGTCTAATTCAATGTTTACATGCATAAATCCTTTAAAACAGATCGAATGAGTGTGTGGCGTGAGGCGAGTGGGACAGCTCTGACCTTAGAAGTGGCATGGGGGAGCGAGCCTTGGTGAAGGGGCTTCTGCCATCAGTGATGAGAAGCAGGCTTAGTAAGCTCAATGGGGACTAAGAAGAGGCCTGGGAGGCAGGCTAAGGCTGAAGTGGTTCAGAGACCACATCCCAAAATGCCTTTGGTGCCAAGGCCATGGTGGTCTGGAAGGTAAGAGTATAGAACACTTGACTGTTAGTGAGATCTTCTTTTGAAATTTATTTATGTGTATGTGTGTGTTTGAGTGTCTGTACGTGTACCACATTTATGCAGAAGCCTGTGGAGGTCAGATTATTTATGTGTGTGTGTGTGTTTGAGTGTCTGTACGTGCACCACATTTATGCAGAAGCCTGTGAGGTCAGAAGAGGGTGTCAGATCCCCCAGAACTGGAGTTATATGATTGGGAGCCACCATGTGGGTCCTGAGAACTGAACCTATCCACCGCAAGAATGGTAAGTGCTCTTAACCACTGAGCCATCTCTCCAGCTCCTGCTAGCGAGGTCTTGAGCGATTGCACAGAAGGTCAAATTTTCTTCTTGACTTGGACAAGATCCTGGGGCTGGAAAGGAAGGGGAGTGCCTTGATGGAGAGAGGTCACTCAGATTCATCTTTTCCACCTCTACCATGACCATGTGTGTGTGTGGGGGGGGATCATGTCAGGTATACACAGAGGACAGCCCCCCTGGATATCTCACCCAGTGTCTGCTCTCCCGAGGATCTTCCCCGTGGTGATCCTGGGGTGAGGGTTAAGTTTGGAAAGAGAAGCTGGTGGGAGCAGAGGCTCCAGATGGGAGAGGATGGAGAGGGCCAGGAAGGACAAGGGCATTTGAGATCAGGGGACTTGGTGTTTTTTGATTTTTTTTTTTTTAAGGCAAAAACAGGGACACAAAACAGACTTGCAAAATCACAGATGCGATTTTTCATTTTGCAAAAATTTGCATGAAACTAATTCACTACTCAGAAGTTGTCTCTCCGCCCTAGCGGGCTCTGATTACCCCCTCCAATTTTTCACAGTGGAGACATCTGTCCTCAAAGGAGTATCCCTTGCAGTGATCCCCTGCTGCTGATAATAGGGTCCTCGAGACTGTTTCTCTCCCTTCACCCCCCCCCAAGCTTCATTCCTGACGAGCCTGTGACTACCAGGATGGGAAATAAGGGGGAAAGAGGCCCTGACTCCCCCACAAACTGAACTATGGTGATTAGGAAGACCAAGGCAATTAAAAGGTCTGGAGACTTATGCTAGCGACACCAAGCACCAGGGGACAGGCAGAGGCAGAAGAGGAAGTCCAAGAGAGAAAATTGAGTTAAAGTCAGTTCAACAGACATTTATTAGCGCCTACTGTGTGCCAGGCCCAGAGGGAACATTGTGTACAAAAGCACAGACAGCTCCCAGGCTTTTGGCAATAGTGACTGGGAGATGATGGTGCCATTCACAAGGCCTTGACATGTTCAGCCGAAGGGTCTGTGGAATGATGGGTAGGCAAGGACACAGCTAGGGCGGGAGAGAATGTCCTCAAACTGAGTGAGAGCGAGCTGGCTGGAGGTGTGCAGTCCTGCTCCACAGTTCCCAGGGCCCTCTGTGCCAGCACATGGGAAGGCTTGGATATTCATCGAAGTCCCAGGCTGACCTGGGCATTATGACAGTGCTGGGGGACAGCAGGATTGGGGGAAGAGAGCAACCGTGGAATGTGAGGACGGGTGGGCTAAGACAGAAACTGGGAACTCAGGTTAAAAGAGAGGGAGACAGACAGACAGACAGACAGAAGAGAGATAGAGACAGAGAGGGAGAGAGAGAGAGAGACAGAGACACACACAGAGACAGACAGAGATAGACACAGAGGGAGAGACACACAGAGAGACAGACAGAGATAGACACAGAGAGGGGGAGAGACAAAGAGAGACAGACAGACAGACACAGAGAGTGAGAGAGACAGAGAGACAGACAGAGACAGGCATACAGAGAGAGAGAGAGACAAAGACATGCAGAGAGAGAAAGAGTGTATGTGCTGGGTAGGATGGAGGCACACACCTGCAATCTCAGCATTTGAAAGGTATCAGAAACTCTAGGCAAACCTTAGCTACGCCGTGAGTCCCAAGGCCAGCCTGGACCACACGAGACCTGTCTCGACACAAATGTGACAAAAGAGATAACCACCACTGCCCCAGAGGCTGAGGCAAGAGGATTGCTGTGAGTTTGAAGCCAGTCTGGGATACATGGTGAGATCTTATCTAAAAAAACAAAAGAACAAAACAACAACAATTAAAAAAAAAAAAAAAGGAAAAAGGAAAGAAGATGTGGGAGTCCCAGAAAACAAGAGAGTTGTGCTGGCCTGGAGAGCAGAAAAATCTAGGATCAGGGTTCCTCATGAGGTTTGAAAAAAGAGCGTGGTGAGACTATGCCCTAGCTGTCAGCGGAGAAGAGGGTTGGAGGGAGCAGGACCAAGATGGAGCTAGGGAACCTGTTGGCCCCTGCTCACAAGCAGCAATGGACACCGCTCCTCCCAGCTTCCCATCATTTCTGGGAGCCCTGTGTGGTCTGGGGGGCCTCATACAGCCATGTACAGGGGTAGGAGGGTATGAAAAGGCTCCCTCCAGGCCCTAGGCTTCTACCTCGGAACCCCTAGTTTCTTAGTCTCCCCAAGAGACTCCTGAACCTTCTTCAAGCTCAGGAGCCTGCATGCAGTGGTGGGAGAACCCTGGGGACCTTGAGAGTAATTGAAACCAGGGCTAAGACATTAGAAACCATAACGCCAACTCCCGGGCTCCCCCAGGATAGCTCCTGGTTTTCTTCTCACCCCGGTCCCCCCTGTTGTTGACAGGCTGGCTCTCTCAGGCCCCCACCAGCTGGGCTGTTGACCCTCCTCTCCAAACCAACCAGAAGGGACCTCCAACCAGAGACACCCGAGCCAGACCTTGGGGACCTCTTCTCTGTGCTTCAAGAGCCTCGGTGTATACTACGTTAACCTCCTTATTTTGAAGTGTCCCGGATTCTAGTCTTAATTGCTTTTTGCAGAGGTTATACTGGGGTGGGGGGAGGTTGAAGTTAGACAGTAAGGGATTCTCCAGAGTGAAGGAGGAAAGGGGGGGAGGAGATGTAGGTGTGGGGGCAGGGGTGCCCTCCAACCAGCAGGTGCTAAATAAATACACGGAGAAGGAAGACTTCTCAGAGCCAGGGGCCCCTCACAAGGAGGCGTTGGCTGGCTGTTCTGAAGCAGCTCTGGGAGGAGAGGGGTCAGCTAAGGAATTCCATGATGTGAGGGCCTTCCCTCCCTCCCTTCCTCCTTCCCTCCCTCTCCCCCCCCCCACCTCCCTCCCTTCATCACTGACAAGAAGACCCAGAAGTTGCTTTTCTCAGCTTGGTGGGAATGCCCTCCCCTAACAGCTGCCTGAAGATTCCCGGATTTCCAGATTACCCAAGAGGGTTGGTATGGGAGTCTATCTGTCCCCACCTCTGTCTCTATGTCTGTCTCTCTCCCTGGCTCTCAGTCGAACTGAAGGATTCAAATACCTGCTTCACAGCTTTCTGGCTTTGAAGCCTCAGGCAAGTGACTTAATGTCTCAATTACTTTAGAAGTAAAATGAGCCTCAATTACCCCAGGAATAAAATGGGATCATAACAGCCACCTATTTCCTAAGACTGCTATAAAGATGAAATTAAATGAGACAGCCCAGCAGAGTGCTTAGCACTAGGTTCGGCCAGTACTAACGCCTTCCAGAAGCTGGCGTCATCCGTATCTCTGGGTCTCCTCTGTCAGGTCTTCTCTCACTGTCTGTACCATCTCTCTCCTCTGGCTCAGCCTCTATCTCGCTCCTGATCTTTGGCTTTTTCTGTGTCTGGCTCTACAGACCTGCTGCTCCACCCACCCCACAGCCCTGTCTGACTCTCTTCTATCCCTTGGCACAACTGGGGTGGGCTGGGGCAAGGGGGGACTTTCAAAACTTCAAACATGGGGTTCCTGGTAGCAGGATCACGCCTGGGCCTGAACACGGGTGAATCACGGTGGTGGGAATACTCAGGTACGTGGTCCTTCCTGGATGGGAAGGAGAGCTGGGGGCTTTGGCCCACCGCCTCCTGGAGGAGAGGGACTTGTCCCGACGGCTTCAGCCGCCCCCACACCTGGGTGCAGGCCAGATCCCCCACGACTAGTGCCTTCCTGGAGGTAAGGCAACCTGCCCAGAGCTGAAGACCAAAAGGGGAAGCCCTCTGCCTTCATATAGAGTGGCTTCCCGCATTCAAAACATCCTGGAACCTCCCACACTCCATTCCAAACCCTGTATGGAAGGGTCCTTCCTAGATCTCTTTTGTCTCTGTCTCATTCACATTTAAGCCACGACTTTCTTTTTTTAAAAATAATTTATTTAACTTTATTTTATGTGCATTGATGTGAAGGTGTCAGATCCCCTGGAACTGGAATTACAGACAGTTGTGAGCTGCCATGTAGGTGCCGGGAATTGAACTCAGGTCCTCTGGAAGAGTAGCCAGCGCCCTTAACCACTGAGCCATCTCTCCAGCCCCTGAGCCATGACTTTTGCACCTGCATTAAATTTGTATTCCCAAACTGAGGCTGCCAGACAGAGGAAACCTTGAGAGGGCTCTTCATCTGGCCAAAGACCTCCTTCTTAGTGTGAGGCACAAAGTCTCCGGGTTCATTCTGTGTCACAGAGGACCTACAAAGGCAGGGGGCATGGTGTAGAATAGGGGTTCATCAAATGGAAACCAGCTGAGGGAGAGCAGTTAGAGGGCCCCAAATAAGGAAGTGGATGACTGAGGCCACAGCAGGCAGGAGCATGGGCAGACCACAGAGAGGCTGCCGCTCAGCTTTGTGGCTCAACAAGGAGTCTTTACTGGGGACCAGGATAGGTCTCAACTGGCCCCAAACACCTCCACACCTGGGCCTGAGCCAGACCTCTCACGTCAGCTTTTGGGCAGAGGGCCAGAGGGGCAAGCAATTAAGGCTCTTCTCTCATTTCCCTATGCTCAACACATCATTGCCTCAAGGTGCCCACCGGCTTCAAGGAGCGCTGAGAAGATAAGCCCAGAGAGGCAGGGACACTGAGCACAGATGCACAGCAGGCAAAGGAGACCTGCTGTGCTGGCAGGCCGCCATGGCCTGTCATGGGGATCGTGTGTCAATGCTGTGACAGGGGCCAGATTCAAAACAGGATTTTATGTGGGGAAAGTGCTCAGGAATCCTTGAACATGTGGGCAGCTGGTCCAGGGGTGGTGCCTCCCCTCAGTCAAGGACAGATGTGCAGCTTCCTGTCTTTCCCATCAGAGACAAGTTGCGGGACAAAAGGTTCAGAAAGACAGACCAGAGCGATTGAGAAGACACAGACCAAGAAATAACGTTCTCAGAGACACAGGCACAAACACCAGAGACATGACAGAGATGTGAGACAGATGCAGACTGACAGGAGAGAAAGGCATGCAATTACAGACACAGAGACCGGAAGTCAGAGGCAAGCGGTGTTTCCCTCAGAGAGAAACAACAGCATGGAGAAACTCAGGCAGGGAAACTCAGAAAAAAACAGTTGAGGAGAGAGATCAAAAGAGGGAGAGAAGTGGAAGGAGAGCCAGGCAGAGAGACAAAGACAGAGCGAAGCAAAGAAATAAATCAAAAACATTATGATTGGGAAGAGCAGGTGCCCAGCAAAGTCTCCTGGTCTCAGTCTCTCCGCCCAGGTTTCCCCAGGGTATGCCCCCTCTTGCTATTCACTCGTTTCCATAGCAACAACGAGGGCAGCACCAAATTTGCATATACATTTACATCCTTCTATCTGCATAATTCAACAGGTTTGTGCATATTCATGAGACGGAATGAAGGTGACTCCATTCCTGCTCACAGGCTGACTCTGGTGCCCCCTGCTGGCAGCGCGTGGTTATGGCTCCGACCTGAACCTGTGAGACCTGGTAGCCAACTTTTCCTCCCCCCACCTCCAAATGTGCCTTTTATTCTTCCGGGCGTTTCTCTTAGGCTTGTACCCCTCTTCCTGGGAGAACAACCCCCTCGACATCAGTATGCACGCACACGCAGGCATGTGAGTGTACTCTGGTTGAAGGTGGCAGGGAGTGACTAATACTCTGGCTCCCTGGGAGAGGAGGCCCCCTAGCCATACTGAGGACACATGGAAGGGTCACTGAGAGATGCTATGATGCAGGATGAGCTGAAAGCTGACAGATCTGCTAACGGAGAGGACCGTAGATGCTGTGGCCTCTCGATATGAAAGCCGACCAAGACCCTGGTTCTAGCCGAAATAACCAGAGGAGGTAGGACAGAGTTCAAAAGAACAGCGGTCCAGTGGCTCCTTCACTGGGGCAGAGGCGCATAGGGCTAGTAGCACTTTCGGAGTAACGAGCGGGCATTGAGAGGCCCCGTAGGCTGGAAAGGACTCCCCAGGGCCTACCCCAGTCACAATTTTGGCCCGCTGGTCTCTTCTTGGCTTCCTCACTGCTGTTTCGTCCCTGTGCTCCCTCCACTCAGCAAATTGAAACATCCAGACTTCTCACTCTAAAACAGTCTGACGTTTTACCTCGTGCCCGAGACTTGCGGAACCTCTCATTACTCTCAAGATAAAGCGCAAACCCCCTGGCCAGGCATATAGGTCTTTCTGTATACAGTGTGGTCCCAAACCATCCCCAAGACTCATTCCACATAGGCTCTTCCTTGAGTTTCATTCACCAGATTGATTTTTCTTCTTGTCTTCTACGCCGAAGCTCACGATCTCCCTTCACCCCTGTCCTTCCTGTGTCTCTCCCAGCCAATTAGTCTTCAAGCTTCTCCACAGGCATTACCTCCTTTCTTCGAGATTTTTCCTGTCTCTAAGTGCTGGAATGGGGCTCTTATTTCTGCAGTGAAGAACTTTCTGAGTCTGTACCGTCACATTTACTGAAATTGTGAAACAGGTCTCTAGGTTACAGAGACTGGAGGTTCTGAGTGCAGTGACTGATTTATCACCCCGTGGATTATCATTAGCTGTCTTTTGAACAGCGGAGATGTCAGTCTACTGAGGACCAATTTTCAGGACTAGATTGTCTCGCTTCTATCTTGGGGCTTCTAGCAAAGTAGATTTAGAGGGTAGATGAGCTATGCCTTTGTGAATGCTGCCACCTTGAGGCCGCAGGTAGAAGTTCTCCGGGTATTTCGAGACATCTGTTTGGCAATCATTACATAGCCCAAAATGGCCTCAGATGGCAATCCTCCTGCTTCAGCTTTCCAAATGTTAGGGTTACAGATATGAACTTCCAAGTCTTGATTATGAACAGTCTTCAGCTTGAAGGGAAAACAGCTAGGACAAAGATCAGAGGAAGAAAATCTAATGATGCTTGGGAGAGGTGGGGCATCAGTGTGGTCAGAATCCAGAATGCAAGAACCAATCCAAAGACAGACAAAGACGGCAGGCAGCGGGGTCCTTTAAGGCTATTCTGTGAATGAATCTGGATCTTACCCTCTAATCTGGGAATGGAGGGCCCAGGAAACAGGGAATGACAGTCAGATCTGGGTGTGTCCACACACTTGGAGGCCCAACATTCATCCCTTCGTTGAATGATTACTGCACATCTACTGTGTGCAAATCATGTTCGAGATTCCTAGGCTACTTCAAGTGAAGAAAGCAGACATCTGCCCATGTGGAACTCACACTCTAACCAGGAGACAAGAAATAAAAGTTATATTTTATTTCATTATACTTTACTTTTTAAATTTTTTTTATGTGTACGGATTTTGTTTGTTTGTTTTGCTTGTGTTTATATCTGTGTGCCACATACATGTCTGGTGCTTGAGGAGGCCAGAAGAGGGCGTCGGGAGTCGGATCCTCTAGGACTGGAGTTACAGATGGTTGTGAGCCACCATGTGGTTTCCAGGAATCAAACTGGGGTCCTCTGAAAGAACAGCCAGTGCTCTTAGCCACTGAGCCACCCCTCCAGGTCCCCAAAATACTATCTTAAAGAATCAAATTATATTTAGAAGGCGAAAAACATGCATGACAGAAAAGGGGGCCGAGCCGGGAAGATTGCTCCCTGGGTAAAGCACTTGCTGCCAAGCCTGAGACCTAAGTTTGATCCCCGGATCCCACTTGATGGAAGGAGAGAAGTGACTCTTAAAAGTTGTCCTCTGACCTCTGTGAGCTATGGCACACCCATGCCTACACACAAATAAATAAGATGGGAACACACCTTTTGACTGCTGGCCTCTAGGACGGAGACACAAGTCTGCTGTTGTAAGCTCAGCCTGTGGCACTTTGTTATAACAACCCCAGGAAACTAATACAGCTACACTTTCCTACTGCTCTGTGGCCTCCCGTCTCACCCACTCCAGAGAGCTCATGAGGACTCCAGGCCACAGAAAGCTGCGCTCTTCAGCTTCCTTCCACGTGGGCACCATGGCCCCACTCTTGTTGCTATTCATTCTTCATTTGTTCCTGTCTCACTCTCCGTGTGGAAAACGGGACATCCTCACCAGACTTTTGGATACTACTGGAGCCCACATTCTGCTACTGACACCCAAGTTCATAGTCATCAGCCTACACAGGGCTTCTAGCCTTGCCGGATCGTGCCATCCCTCTGTTGTAACGACTCTATCAGACTTCCCATTCCTGTTAACACTTCTTGCTTCATGAAGAAAGGACTTCTGAACTCTCAGACCCAGTCAGCTCCACACTATCCACACGCCTGCTCGCCCTCAACTCTTTCCCTTGTTACAGGAGGTCAACTTTGTTCCTACTTTAATTTTTTTAAAATTTGCTTATCTATGTGTGCATGTGCATGGAGGCCAGAGAACCACATGTGGAAGTCAGTTTTCTTCTTCTACATGGGCTCTGGGATTGAAATCAGGTTAAGCTTGGTGACAAGACTTCATCTTCTGAGCCATCTCACTGACCCCTGGCTCCTACATGTATGTCTGTGACCACATGTGCCTGGTGCTGCCGAGGGCAGAAGAGGGTATCAGATGCCCTGGAATTGGCGTTACAGTTGTGAGCTGCCATGTGGGTCCTAGTAACTGAACAAGTATTTTATTTTTTCTTATTTATTCTATGGGTGTCTTGTCTGCTTGTACATCTGCACACCAGAAGAGGGCACCAGATCTCATAGGCTATAGTTGTAAACTGCCATGTAGCTGCTGGGAATTGAACCTGGGTCCTCTGGAAGAGCAGCCAGAGCTCCTAACTCCCTTGCTGTTTCTACTGTTTGAAAAGGCTATCCCCACGTCTCCTTACCTTTTGTCCCAAGGGAAAGCTTTTGTAAGGCATTATGGAAGCAGAAGCCACATTACAGTGGATTAAGGAGAAACAGGGAGTTAAGAATCATGTACAACTCCCAGGTTCTCTCCTAAGTCTGAGCTCAGGCTTCATCTCTGGTTCCCTCTGCCATTCCTCCTGAAGATCTCATAGCCACACAGACTCTCTAGGGGCCAAAGGTTAGGGAAAGCTCCCTAGAACCTGTCCTCTTAAGGGATTCTGACCACAGGTGTTTCCCTTCACATTCCCTCTCCAATCATCATTCTGGAACCCTCAGATTTCTAATGAAGCCGCCCAACTGGGAGTCCCTTTCTAATCTCCAGAGCTCACAAAGCTATCCTACTGAATCATCCCTCCAGCATAAGTTACTGTGTTTATTACGTGTGATCTCTTCAACCTGCCAAAGCAAAGTGATCAGGATGGGATGCTAGGTCAAAACTTTTCAATAACCTATAAGGGAATGTGGCCCAAAGTTCTGGAGACTCTGGGACCCTGAGAAGTGCTGATAGCAGGATATACACGTGAAGATACTGAGAGCAGGCATGGACACACCTGTCACCGACAGCAGTAGGCAGAAGCTGAGGAGCTGAAACCTTGAATGGAGTCAGGCAGTTGTTGACAGTATATCATGTCACAGCAGTTTTAACTGTCTTCCGCCATTATGTTAGATGTTTCGGGACCCTCTGTATTTAAAGGGCCTCATAGTGTAGCTACTGAGATTTCACTTCTCCCAATATCCCGAATCCTCCTCACTGCCTTTCCCTACAGACCCTCCTCACCTCTGGAGAGTCTACCTTGGAAAGCAAAGGATGTAGTGGTCAAGTCCAGGCCACAGTTCCTTATGGTCTTATGGTCACTCATCCCTCCTTAAAGCCCATATCAAGTCCTGAATTTCCCCAACATTTTCTCCCATCATGCCAATCTCTCCTGCCCAGACTCAGAAAAACTGCCTAATACCTTCAACTCGCTAGGTCCTGCTACAGCATGAACCCCGAAGAGCCTCAACTTTATTTGCTCGTAACTGGACATCCAGGTGACTAGACGAATTGGAGAAACTGATCAATTCTTGAGACCACTGCTGCTTACAATCCCACTCTATCACCTGAAGCCAGCTGACGACCAATATAACCATGCTCTCTCTTCAGATGCCTGCACTAAATCTAAATCTAAGGCCAAAGGGAGGCCGAAAAACAGAGCAATGGGAAAAGGCAAGCATGCCACCCAAAGATGCCGGATTGAGGTCTACTTTCAAGATAAGAAAAGAGCATGTTTGTAGACTTACGTTACTTACAACATTTATACAGCACCAAGTACTCAGGTGTCTGAGTGTCAAATATGTACACCTCTTTACAAGAACACTAACTAATGAGGGAGCTGGAGAGATGGCTCAGTGGTTAAGAGCACTGACCGCTCTTCCAAATGGACCTGGGTTCAATTCCCAGCACCCACATGGCAGCTCACAACTGTCTGTAACTCCAGTTGCAGGGGATCTGACACCTTCACACCAATGCACATAAAATAAATTTAAATAAATTATTTTTAAAAACGCTGATGAGGTAAGCACCCCCCATTCTACAGATGAGAGCACTAAGGCCCAGGAAGTAACTTTATCCAAAACCACAAAGCAGGAACTTGTGAGTGGGAGCCAGGATTAAAACCGTGACAGGCAAAGCCTGAGCTCACGATCCCATTATACTAAAACATGTAACACAGAAGGGAGAAACACCTGACCTGGCCGAGTCCCAAACCACCTTAAAGCAGGTGGCAAAAAGCCATCTATGTTACTGCTTGAAATTTATTGATACCAGACCCACCCAGCACCAGCCTCTACCTACCCTTCCTGCCTCCAGCCCATGAGCTCCAGGCAAGGCAGGCCTCACACTCCTTCAATCCCACTTACACACAGCAGGCCAAACACGTGGGCACAACCTTTATTTCCCTTCCCTAGGCTGATGTCAAAAAAGGCAGGTGAGATATGCTGTAGACAGAGCAAGCCCTTCCCAAGCAGTCTTTAACTTAGCACTGACCCCACACCCGTCATTCTTTATGGCAGTGACATCCCACACTCCAGGGGGGGGAAGGCAGGGTTTCAGTGGACTCAAGCCCTGCTGGCATGTTGAATGCCACCCAAGCGCTTCTTAGAGAAGGCACGGATATTCAGGTCCAGTACACAGTCAGGCTCCGCAGGTCTTCAGGACCGGGTGTCCCGAGTCCTCCTTCGGGGTCTGGAACCACAGCCGGAACTTGGTATGGAGCCCAGGCCGGGGGGTGCTCCTGGGGGTTGGTAGCCACATTCACTGGGGTCCAAGGGGTCCCGACTGAGCAGTACCCACACGGCAGGCACATGGCGTCGAACTGTGAGGGGGTCTAGGCCCGTGTCTGGTGAGGTTGGGACCCAGCTGTCCTCACTTTGCAGGAAACGAAGCTTGGTGAGTTGGTGCAGGCCTGGAACCCGCCGCTTGACGATCTCTGCACAGCTGACAGCCTTTCCGGCCGCCCGGCCAGAACCTGAGAACACCACATGCCTCGTGCTCCCCGCCTCCAGCCGACCCAGCGCCAGTCCCAGCAGGTTCCGGATTTTGCTCCCGTCTCGGACTCGCATTTCCAGGGTGTCCGGAGGAAGCTGGGGCATTGGTGAGGATGCCGGGAGCTCTACAGAGCCAGCCCTCCGGTAGTGTTCCATTCTGCTCCCGTGGCCTGGGTGAACTCTCTGGCTGCGCACTGGGGGAAAGGGTCAGATGAGTGGCAGGAATATGACCAGGTCCATCCTCCATCACTCCCTCCAGGTTATGGTCCTGTTCCCCCTCACCCTAGCTTCTCAAGGCTGGGGTCAAGAATTATCCCTAGACCCTTCTCTAAATACTTCCATGAGTCTCAAACACGGACAGAACCAAATCCCCCTCCCACCTCCCCCCAACCAGGCTATCTGGGATAGGGCCACCTTCATCATCTCAAGCTCTTCAGGAGGTCCCAGATCCCTCACCCACAACTTTCTAAGAACAAGAGCCTCTCCTCACTAGGTTTCTAAGGGCTGGGACAAGGCCCCCTCACTTTGTGCTTCCAAGGAACAGGACTAAGACCCAGGCTCCCCGGGGCACAGCCACGAACTCTCACGAAGCACTCCCGAAAGAAAGAACCCTCCGGGCTCTGGGCCGGACTGAGTAGCCCGCGTCCCCAGGTTACCAGGGTAGGCTGGCTCGACCCAGGCCATTCCGGAACTCCAGGGTGGGGGCTCGCACAGAGGACTGCGCGGGCCAATCGTGGGCGGCCTGGCGGGCTCCCCCGTCGTGGGCCGCTGTCCCAGGCAGCGGACACCCGCTTTCCCCACGTCTGAGTCCCCAGCCCCTGGGATTTGGCTCTTACCACCGTAGAAAGGCCACGTTAGACACTCACGGAGTAGCCAAGATGGCGCGCAGACCGGGAGCGCGCGGGGCCGCGGGGCCGCGCACGCAGGGGGCGGGGCCTGAGGGAAACCCCGGAGGCCGCTCGGCTCGGCGGAGCTGGTACCCGCACCTCGGCGGCCTCCAGCGCGGTGATGCCCGAGCACGCCAGAACCTGCCCAGGGCCCTGCCCAGGAGAGGAACGGCTATCGAAGGAGTCCTGCGCCTGAAGAATGCGGATTTGTGCCCTTAAAAGATGGATGGCGCGCGTCACCTGTTGACACACCGCATCAGTGAAGGTGAAACATTGGTGGATACAAGCAGGCGAGACCCTTAGTCACGGAGTTCTGAGCTTTGTTCTCATCCTGGGGCACTGCACAACCCTGGCGATCTGCAGTAGGGACTAAGCCATAGCTTGTGCACAACTCATTGGCCGCAGATTGGCGTACAGGCTGGGAGGATCCGGTAGTGGGGGCAACAGACACTGGTGACCCTGGGAAAGGGCCTGTACCCTGCACCATCGGCGCTTGGGCCGCAGGGGCGTGCCCACAGAGCCTAGTACAGTATCTAGACTAAAATATTTGTCCAATGATATGCTGATTAACCACCGAAATGGCAAGAATTGAGAAGAGATTAACTTGGTAAAAACTCGTAGGACGTTTTGGGGGTTAGAGTCGGCAGCAATTTGGATGGAATAGTCTAGGATGGACTGCTAGTTTCAGACCGTTTTAGACACGCTGCATTTTGCGTGCCAGCAACACTACGGGTTGGGTGATCTACAGGCAGTTGAAGGAGCCGAGGCACTCCCTCAGACCACAAGAGGGCAGCACACACTTGGTGGAGCGCGGTGCTTAAACTGTTTCTCCAAGCTTTCTCATCAAGGTTCCCTGCCCCTCCTTCCCTCCCCAAGATCCTAAAATTTACTACATCCAAACCTCTTGGGCTCCTCCTCTGGCTACTGGTATTAGGTAGACACAAGGCTATGCTGCCTTGGCTCTGGGCGTCCCTGCTTGTTCCTCCATGACCGTCCTGGCATGCTGGGCCCACCTGGTAGGACTACCACTTTTCTGGTCTTCCCCCAAACCCTATACAAGGGTGCCCTCCCTACCTGCCACAGGATCTGACACTTAGAGAGTAGTTGGCAAATGTGGAATAAATAAATATGACAATGCCCCACTGTATCAATCAGATGAGAGAGTTCTCTCACAAGAAAGACCAGAAGTACAGTTCCTGGTCCCACCCTGATGGACTGACATCTCTCCCCTTCAGCACCCCGATTCTCACAGCCAAGCCCATCCCAGATCAGCAAGCCAACACACGCCTTCGGTGGCCTCTACAGTTTATTGTCATTGGAATAAATACACCGATGGAGTGCAAATCATGACCCTAAGGTGACCTGATCTCTGATCTCAGAGCCGTCGCCGAGCACAGGCAGGTAGTCTCTGAATCCAGTGCAGACAAAGCCGTCCCTGCCTCATGAAGGCAGGTTGGCACCGGGCCCTGGAGCCTGCCCGCCTTTCCCTGGCCAGGCGTGGTAAGCAGCTGTCACTCTTGCGCTGGCTTCAGTTGCTTGGCGGCCTCCAGCTGGCAGAGTAGTTCATCCCACTGGACAAACTGCTTGGAGAGCAGCATCGTCTGCTCACAAGTCAAGGTGACACAGGAGTCTGAACGAGGAAGCAGGGAGGGTTTGCATGTGCCCAGAGGGGTGGTGGCAGGAGAGAGGAGAATGGGATGAGCACCCTAGGGGCAGGAGAAACAGGCTCTGGGAGAATACCATTAAGGACCATTAGCACAAAAGATACAGTCTTGTTGTATTCCTCCAGGAGAGCCTTGGACTCCTCAGTGATCTCCACACACTGGTCCTGTAGGCCAAAGAACAGCTCAGAAAGGAGTTGAATAAGGCCCCATCTCCCACTCAACTTCCTGCCTCATTATTCTCTCCAAACCTAGAAAAGATATGCTAAAATAAACTAGAGTAAAAGGAGCAAATGGCAAAACAGGCGCTTTCAGTCCTAGGCCAGGTGACCCAAACAGCAGCCCAAAGACTAACTGGAGGGGCAGCTTCCGCACATTAGCATCCCCTCCTCTTCTGTCCCGTGTTTTTTAAGGATTTTTTTATTTTATGTGTTGGGGTGTTTTGCCTGTATGTGTGTGCACCATGTACACGCAGTACCCAAAAAGACCAGAAGGGGGCGTCAGATCCCCTGGGATTAGAGTTACACCGACATTGATTTTTAGTGACCATGAGGGTGTTAGGAACTGAACCCAGACCCTCAGCAAGAGGAGCAAGTAACTCTTAAGGGCCAAGCCATCTCTCCAGCCTTTGTCCCCAATTCTAAAGTCTTTGAACCCAAGGAAAGATATTTCACCCACAGGCAAAACAAATTCTTCAGCATTATTTGGTACCTCTTGACTTCAACCTCTATATGGAAGGCAAGAGACCTGGATGTGGCCCTAGGCAAGTCCTTTACCTCCTCTAGGGCATTTAGAGATAGAACATAAAGCTCTGCATTTCCTCTGCTGACAACACACGGATCTAGGCATCGGCAGACACGGTGTCCCATCTCTACCGTCCCTTCCAGTCCTCCCTCCTTCCGTACCTGCTGTTGGATGTGGATCTGGGCCAAGCGCTGCAGGCGGGCAGCGTGCTCAGGAACGGCTGTAAAACACAACACACACTGCCCAATGATGCTTGTGCCCTCCCCCGGGACTGCTCAATAGTCTATTAGGTCGTCGGCAGGATTAGAGTATTGAGTAGAGAAGCTAAACAAACGCCAGGCTTCATCGACCTCTGAAAGCTGGAGGTGGTGGTGGGGCTCCCTGCCCACCCCAGCCTTACTCCAGGACCTGGGGTGGGGGTGGGGTGGGGTGGGGGAGAACAGATGCCCAGAAGACAGAACCTTCAAGTCCTCAGTATTGCTTGCTATGAGCAGGGCCAAGTAGAGAGAGTTTTACCTATTATAGGCCCTCCCCCTTTTGCTCTCAGCCCAGCAGGGCTAGGTCTTCCTGGCCTAGGGGATGAGGAGCTTAGGAGGCCTGGGAATGAATACCAGGTCCCTATACTGGCCCCTTGGGCTCCCACACTGAGAGCCGTGGCCACCATGTTATGCCTGCGGCTTTAGGCTGTCAGATACTCAAGCGGGTAGCTGATCAGGGCAGGGAGAGGGAGCTGAGAGAAATACCTCTAGAGACAGACAAGATGGATATCTGGATTCAATTAAAGCCGCTGCCTGCTTGTCAGAGCCCAGGCCAGGGGCTCTTGTGGCATTGCAGCAGGGAAAACTCACACACCCAGCAGGAGCCCTGACAGCACCGTCTGGGGTCTGCAGCACCCTGAAGGAGAGCTACTGAGAGGGCAGGAAGCAGACGGAATCTCCAGAGCTGGGACTGCTGGAGCTTTGCTAGTGTCCTTAGGCCCAAACTGCCCAAGGGCCTGGACTTACTTAGGCTCTTACTCTGGAATTTTAACCACAGTCAGGTGGCAGGTACCCACAGAGTGGGAAAACGATAAGGAGCAGATCCAGCATTGGAACAGGGAAGCCTTGGCCCCACCTCCGCCTTCCCACCCAAGACTGGAGCTGTGACTGCAGAGGGTACCTTTGATAGAAGCACTGTCCAGCATGGGCACCAAGGCGTCCACTTGTTCCAGGAGCGCCACCTGGGCAAGGATGAACTGTTCCTCTGCAGCACAAAGACAAGGTGACAGCGGTGAAGCAGCCGTGGCCACCGCTACAGCTAGGTGCCAGCAGGGAGAAGGCTGGGCCCCAGAGCTCTGGGCAGCAACTGTGCCCGCCGGTCCCCTCCCCGGGTGTTCATTCCCATCCCGCCCGGCCTCTGCCTGACCCATCTAGAGCCTAAGAGCATCTCAGTCTCTACAAATCCCCACCCCCTAACTCCAGATCCTTCTCTCCAGCCTCCCACCAGTCACTCAGCAAGTGCTCCTAGGCCACAGGAGACAACTTCAGACTTGGCTTCCCTAAGCCGAGGGCCCCAGGGAAGATCGGAAAGGAGACGCAGCAGACTGTGTCGGGCAGGTCCTGCTCATCGGCCCTCACGGGCACAGGTCATTACACATGGCGGGAGAGCTGAGAGAGATGGGAGAGGCAGTGTGGAGTGGTAGGATCTGGGTTCTTCATGCACTGAAATCCACAGAGCAGGTGGTGTTCGAGAGCGAGGTTGTCATGCGCATGACTGGAGGAAGGGATACTTGGCAATCAGAAGAAAGAACTCACTGAGCTGCCGGGGAAGGTAGGTTCGGTAGACTGAAAGGCTAGTGTTAGGATTTGTTTGTTTGTTTGTTTGTTTGTTTTTGTTTTTGTAGACAGGGTTTCTCTGTGTAGTTTTGGTGCCTGTCCTGGATCTTGCTCTGTAGACCAGGCCTCGAACTCAGATCCGCCTTGCTCTGCCTCCCCAGTGCCAAGATTAAAGGCGTGCGCCACCGCCACCGCCTGGCTAGTGTTAGGATTTTATCCTAGTAAGAAGACATTGAGGCTCATAAGCAGGCCAGATGATATGATGGAAATGTTTGTAAAGATGGGACAACATACAAAAAGGAAGAGAAGAGGATGTAGGAGACCATGCAATTGTCCATGTGTAGGGGGATGCCTACTTCCCGAGGCAGAGCACAGGAAGGGATGGGGAGGCTGGAAGAGTCCTTGAACCTAAATGTCCGAGCCACAGCAATGGATGTAGGAGCCCTTTGAGAACTCTGATAGCCCCCTCGGCAGGAGTTGCCCTCCCCCTCCCCACCCCCCAGTCCTCAGTGCAATACTACAGGCATCATTCTCCCAGGTAGGTTTCAAACCCAGGTTCCTAAAACAGGGACAACTACCCCTGCTTGTGTTCATGAGGACTAAGATTTTCTGATTCGCCACTCTTTATCTTGTGCCCAAAATAAAGCCTGGTTCACACCATATGGTCAATGAATGTTTTCTGTTTCCCTTTCAATTTTTTTTCTTCCTTATCCTTTTTTGAGACAGCTCATGTTATGTTGACTCAGGCTAGCCTTGAACATATAATCCTCTTGCCTCAGTCTCCCAAGTACTCAGGACTCTAGACACACGCCCACTGTGCCAGCCTGATGCCTTCTGGATGAAGGAATGGATACAGGTGCTCAGAAACTCTACCTTAGAATGACTGACTAGAATCTCTGCCTAGAATGCCGAACTCCCAGAGATTTGTCCCAGGAAAGATGCTGATCCTTCAGGGAGAGCCACCCTCTTCCATAATTCGCCAAAATGGCAAACACAAAGGGAAGGAGGAGAGGAACCTGCTATATGTTCTCTAGACCGTTTAGAAACTGAGCAGCGGGGCTGGAGAAATGGCTCAGCAGTTAAGAGCGCCTGCAGGTCCAGAGACCCGAGTTCAGTTCCCAGCACCCATCTTGGGTGGCTCACAACTACCTCTAACTCCAGCTCTAGGGAGATATGATGTCTCTGGCCTCTGTGGGCCCCTGCATTCATGTGCACATACCTATACTCAGACACACACTAACACATGGCTAAAACAATAAATCTTAAAAGAGAATGAAAACAAAACAAAAAACGAAAGCCAACCAACCCACCGCCAAGCTGTCCCTTTGACCACATATACGTGAGTCTCTAAGGGCGATATTGTAGACGTCAAGGGAACAGGTACTGTTCAGAAAGGATTGCCCAGTGTTATCATGGCAGAACAGGGAGGGCCACAGTGTCACTGGGCATGCTGATGGCATTGGTGTAGACAGTTATGGGCAATGTGCTTGCCAAAAGAATTAGTGTGACCTGCATACTAAATGCTGTAAGAGCTGAGACAGCTTCCTGAAATGAGAGAAGGAAAACCGTCAAAAGAGGAAGTCAGCGAGAGGCACCTGGGTCCAATCAGAGCAGCAGGCTGCCCTGCTGCCCGGGAAGCACACTGCAGGAGACTGAGAGAGAGCAGCCTGAGCGCTACAGCCCATCACCTTGGAACTTGTTATGACTCCGTCTACACAAAGAAAGGGTACAACTGTACAGAACAAAAGAGGAAACTCAGGCGGACAGTCTCCCTTCTCCTGAATGCCAAAGCTCTCTGTGCCCACTTCCAGGAAGATCCTCTGCCAGTGAGCAGTGAGGAATCTTACAAAAGAAAGTCCCGGGATGGGCCTTGGACAGGGTATTGAAGTAGCGTCCATAGGCCTGGCACTGTGGTCTACAGCAGACCCAGAGGTATACTACGCCAGTGCTGACTACAAAACTCACAGGATTGCCTCGGGCCTCTGTCCAGAGCCAGGCCAGCATTCAAGAAGGTAGATGGCAGGCTACATGTAGAACAAGACAGAAGAGGGGAGCCCTCCCTGCCCGACCCCTCCACAGCCGACCCCTCAGGCGCCTGTGTAAACAGTCTAGCATTACCTGCTAAGATGAACTGCACCTTTGAGGCATCAGGGATGGCAATGCGATCGATGTATTCGGGATCCAGGTATTTGATCAGGTCTTCAACTAGCAAAGCAGCAGGACAGAAAAAAGACAGAAATGGAACCTTGTTTTATAAAGGAAACTCAGAGGCTGGCAAAGTGGATGAACAGGTAAAGGGGATTGCTGCCGAGTCTAACGACCTGAGTTTGATCCCTGGAGCCTACATGGCAAAAGGAGAACTGACTCCCACAGGTTGTCCTCTGGCCACACACACACACACACACACACACACACACACACACACACAGACAGAGAATGAAGTTTCGGGAGCGCTAATCCTTGGGGAGATCCTTGTGCTATGAGCTGACCACATAGTGCTGGATCAGCAGCACCCACCGGCTTCCCTCACTTTAGGCCTCAGATCATCTAGTATCATCATCATCTGCTGGTTGACCTCATGCTTTGGAGCCTGAAACACAAGTACTGTGACCACTCTGCCGCAAGACCCCTCCCCCGCCGACCTCTACCCCCGCCCAGCCTCCACACACACACACACACACACACACACACACACACACACACACACACACCTGCCACCACTCAGCCGCACTCCCCTCCCCACCCCCAGTATTCCCTCTGACCTATTCTTACCAAGGTACCTTTGTCAATGCTACAAGACAAGCTAGGGTTTTGTCTAATTTCTAGTTGCTGAAAAATTACTAGCTACAATAATTTAAAATGTTTAGCTAAACCAACCTTGCCTAGAGGAATGTCGCTCCCTATTGTATTCCTCCGCCAAGGGAAGCTTTGTGGAAGAACTTTCAGCCTACAACTCTGGACACTGGGCATAGGCTTAGGATTTATCCCCAAGAAAGCACACCCCAGTTTACCACATCAGCAGTAACATGCCTTCTATCCTCAAGGGGCTATTCTGGTGACATACTGGCTGACGGGCAGGGGCAGGTTTTGGGAAGCAGACAGGGAGGCAGAGCGAACTAACTGGACACCTACTACAAGTACTTACTCTTTTTGTAGAGGATCTTCACCCTCTCCCGCTTACTGGCGATGTTCCCTAGAGCCACCTGCACCTTGACCAGACCGTCAGCCACCTGAAAGGAAGCAGAGGTTAATTCCAAGGTATACCAATTGGCTTAAGGCTTGGAAGAACCCGGATGTGTGGGCACACGCCTTTAATCCCAGCACTCCGGAGGCAGAGGCAGGCAGATCTCTGTGAATTTGAGGCTAGCCTGGTTTACATGGCAAGTTCTGGGACAACCAAGGCTACTTAATAAAGACCCTATCTAAAAAAATTAATTAATTAAAAATAAAAAAAGATGTGGAAGAACCGTCGTTTCTCTGGACTTTCGAGCCTCTGAATTCCAGTAATTTAGCTTAGTCTCCCTTCTCTTGCATTATAGAAGGCACAGTCTCACCTCTCTAGGAACTCTTTCATGTGAAAGGAGAGGGAATGAGTCATGTTATCCTTGGCGGGATGGGGGTGGCAGTGTCTGATTGGGGAGGTAAGGAACTAATTTAGGGTTAACGGGGCACCCTTACATACTATGTATTTCCCGGTTCCTAAGTCCTGGGTTTGGGCATGAAATATGAAAATATCCTCACCCAGTTCTTCTTTAGCTCAAGGCTGGAGAACACATGGGCTGGCCTACCTCTAGCCCCATTCCCTCTATCAAGTCTAGTAGAGGAGATGAAAGGCTCACTGAGATCCAGAGACAGTGCAGTCCCCATCTTAGAGAATACAGAGCATCAGCTTAGGGCAGAGTACAATTAAGACTTAAGGGTTTGAGCCTGAGATGTCCATGGGATCCCAGTGGACAACACCAGCAGAGAAACAGCAGTCAGGTTCTCAGAATAGAAAATCCGGAACAGAGAGAGATACACACTGGAAACATAATGACACCAACGAGTAACTGAAACTATGGATGTGAATGAGCCTGCCTAGGCTGAAGAGTACAATATTCCAGTAGTCAGGTCAGCTAGAGCGTGAGGCTGAGGAAACGAGTGAGTTGTCAAGGTTTTTGTTTTTACAGAAGGTGGAGAATGCTAATATTCAAGGGATAAATACTTGGGGATGGGGGAGGGGCACACAAATAAGACAGACAGTAGCAGCTAGGAAAATCAGGAGGGTCACAGATGCCAAAGGGGGAGGGGGGGTTGTTTGTTTTTGAGACAGGGTTTCTCTGTGTAGCTTTCCTGGAACTCGCTCTGTAGTCCAGGCTGGCCTCGAACTCACAGAGATCCACCTGCCTCTGCCTCCCAAGTGCTGGGATTAAAGGCATGCGACACCACCGCCCGGCTAGGGGAAGAGTGTTTTGAAAAGTTGGTTCTCTAGTTGGAACACAGTCTGCTGGTGACAAGTTTACAAAAGGTACACACACCTTTGATGTATTTAGCTCCAGAGCATTCCTGATACTATCAGAAGTTCTCCAGTAAATGGTTCACACATCGTAAAAAGGGATTTAAGGGCACCCAAGCTTTCTGTCAGAATTCAGACACTATGTTCGCCCACATCTGAATACCTAGGACTCAGTTCCTAACCTTCCTGATCTGGGCCTGCTCAGATCGCAACTTTCATCCCTTGGAGGCTTCTTTATCCACCTGTGCTCAGCCTATAGGGCTCCTGTCCCCGTGCAATTCATTTAACAATTAATTTCTCAGGGCTCCAGAACCACACTCCACTGCGGCCTTCAGCTCTTACTGAAGCTCCCATTAATCAGTTTTTGAATTTGTCTGGTCTCCTTAGCGCGCCTGTGAGCGCAAGGGTGGAGTTTTAGTAAAAGTTGTCACTGCGCCCATCTCAAAGAGGCTTAAGCATCCGCCCCCCCCCCCGCCCCCGCTCATCCCAAACCCCTCGGGAAAGGAACCCAAGCGTCCGATTCGTTCCAATAGGTCCCGGATCTTTGTTATTTCAAAGACTGGGCTGCCAACTACGGAACAGAAGTGGTTGCATCCGTCCTGAGGGCAGGGCTGGTGGACCGCTCCTGCCCTGCCCCAGAAACGGATCACTGGACCGGACCGCTCACCTTCCTGGAGCCCCGGGTCCCGCCCGGCCCGTACACCCAGCGCTCCAGCTCCTCCACTCGGGACTGTAGCCGCTGCACATCGGTCAAAGCCGCCATCACTTCTGCGGCCGGGCCTCAGTCGCCCCAAACAGCTAGAGGGTGGGACGTCCGCCCAAATAAGAAGTCTGGCCAATCCTAGAGCACCGTTGCTCCTTGCAGGAACTGACGTCACCATTTAGACTTTGGATGTCGGAAGTGACCGGACCGATGTCAAAGCAATCTGGTTACCTAGGTAACGTCCTGGGGCCTGGCCCTAGGCTGGCTTCCAGGGCCTAGTTGTCAAGACTTTTAGTGTTCTAATTCCAGGATACAGAGTCTCTTCCACCCCATTCCCCGAAGGTGCGTGTATAAATACACCCCCTATTCCAAGATAGATTCATACCCACCTAAAACAAAAAAGATGAGCAAAAGTGTGTGGATTCGTAGAGAACCACACACATACCTTGCCACACACTACTGATCAGCAGGCAGCTTCCTGGGGGAGACACCATACATTTTTGGAGTCTTTTAAGGTTCAGGTGAATTGCACCTAAGCCTCTCATTGTCAGGACGTAACACCAGTCTGATTTGAGTTTGTGCTCTGTGTGGTGGTACTAGGAGAGAGAGCAGGGGGATGGCTGCAAGTTTGAGGCCAGCCTGCTCTACACAGTGAATTCAAGATTCGTCAGGAGACGACGCAGTGAAAGCCTGCTTTTTTTGTTGTTGTTAAAAAGTGCTCTTTTCACCGGGCGGTGGTGGCCGACACTTTTAATCCCAGCACTCGGGAGGCAGAGCCAGGCGGATCTCTGTGAGTTCGAGGCCAGCCTGGGCTACCAAGTGAGTCCCAGGAAAGGCGCAAAGCTACACAGAGAAACCTTGTCTCGAAAAACCAAAAAAAAAAAAAAAGTGCTCTTTTCTCACGGAGTTTTGCTATTTTGCCTTCCACTTGGACAGCTCAGTGTAGCCTGTGTACCCTTCACCTCCCAGACCCAAACAAGAAGAGGAGGCGTGGGAGATGGAGCAAGTACAACTTTATTTTCCAGATGCAACCCAGGGAACATCTTCACATTCAACTCCAACCCTTCACCTGCCCCCTGAAAAGGAGCAGAATGGACTCAAAGAGGTGGGGTGGCAAAGGTGACATTAACATAGGGGTCACAGGAGGAGACGACAGGGGTGATGGGGGAAGAACTCTTTGGCGGATGCTGCTGGAATCAGCCAGGGAGGTGGTGTCCTCCTTTTGCAATGAGGTAGACGGAACATAATAAGAAGTCCCTTTGGTGTGGAGGTGGCATGCTATCATCTCCCAGGACTGGATCCCAGAGGGGGCATCACATCCTGAAAGAACCAAGGTGGGAGGGTACCTTCTCTCCCCTGCAATGATACTGGGACTCTTAGCTCTCAGTAGCTGCTTTCAGGGCAAGGTGCTGGAAGGGGCCCCTGTAGAGGGTGGAGGCGGAGGATTGGTTGGACCCAAGGAAGCTGGCACGGGCTGGCGTCGAGCAAAGAGGATACCTGATAAAAGGGGGGAAGAGATGGTAAAACACAAGCATAAACAGGAGAGGGTGGGACCCGAAACAAGAAAGGGTGAGCCAAAGTGTCTGCATTCTTAGAGAACCACACACATCCCTTGCCACGCACAACTGATAACAAGTCCCTCCGGTCAGTAAGAGGCTCCTATGCCAATACTGATACCCTTACGTGGGTAAAGAATAAACACTAACACACAGACCCGTGACAAAGCAGACATCCCATGGCGACCATGCCCTAGAGACCATGCTGGGACCCCATGCCATCTAGTCCTTCTCTTTAACCCATTTTTAGTGTGACAATCCTCTGAACCCCCATGCAAGTTCAGATACTCCTGAACCTCATGCTAGTAGAGAAGATCTAAAATACCCATGCCAGTTTAAATCCCAACTTCATGCCAGTTAGACCGCCTATAGTACCCATACCAGTGTAGACCACCCCATTGATCTCTAGCGCCATGTTGATACTGCTGATGCCACTGCCTGCCAGATTGAGGGGCCCATCCAATCGCTCTTCTGTCCAGAAGAAGGCAGGGAATCAGATTTCACACTTAGACTCCTCCCTTATTCATACAGTTGCCCCCCCACCCCAACCCCCACCCCCGTCTCACTTGAATCCCATACCATAATTATGTGGCTGTCTACAAAAGAATCTGTCTGTACCACCTTCAACATGAAGTCTATCTTGCCTTGGTACACAAGCCCAAAGCCCTTCCTCACCCCTTAGAGGAACCTTGCCACGGGGCAGGAAACTGGGAGGTGCACCCAGTCGAGGTGGGTCCATGGGGCCCATCAGCACAGCCCTCTTCTCTGGAGGCTCTTCTGGTCCCAGCTTCTCCCGTGCAGCCTCCAAGGTCAAGCCCACAGGTAGTGCCAGACGAGGAGGTGGAATCCCAGTCTCCTCTGAGGGGAGAAAAAAAACAAAAACAAAAACAAACAAACTCAGGTCACTAGGCTCCTCTGGCCCACCCAATCTGTGTTTGCATTTGATTCTCCCCTAAGCCTGGGGCCAGAAGAGGTCGTGTAGACTGAAAAAAGGTTCTGTCTCTCCTCCCATTCAGAGGCTCTGAAGATGTGGAATATAAAGGTCCAGTATATTGGTCTAGGCTGGTTTATGTCAGAGAATGTGCAAGCTCTTCTTGCTCTTTGTTGTTAAATAACCCAAGTCACAGGAGGAGCAAACTACATCCAAATGGGATCCTTATGTGAACAGCTATGGAGTAAAGCTGCTATGGATGAAGGACCTTCTCCTGAACTTCAGACCCCACGAGTCTCACGGCTTGCTTCACCTCAAGGCTCAGGATCACTAACTTAGAGGTTCCAAAACCTCCTAGCCCCGTCAGATCTTGCTGCTCTCGTATGGCAATGCTTCCCACACCCGAGCCCCTATATTTTGATATTCCCTGTATGTTAGTGCTTGCATAGATCTCAGAGACGCCATCCCTCCCCCGCAAACTCCGCCCTCCCCCCTCGCACCTTTCTTTACAGGGCTAGGGCTCAGTTGAGCGCACGCCTGCGCAGGCAAGCCAGAAGCAGAACCCTGGGCAGGACCCGGGCAGCTCGGGGTCGCGGCCGGGGTGGGGCCATGACCCGAGGCGGGGCCAGGAGCTCCCCGAGGTGTCGGCCCTGCTAAGCTGAAGAGCGGGACCGCGGTGTAAGCCTGGCGACGGCCTTCACGCCGATTGCTGTCTATGGCAGCCTGGAGCTCCCCTGGGGAACTGAGTGCCCGCGTCTCGCACTCGTATGGGTACAAATACTTCATGTACCTAGGGGCGGACGGATGGGCGGTGGGAGGCTGGACCCAGCGGATGGTCCCGCCCCCGCCCCGCTCTTCACTCCCCCGCCCCACCCAGCCCCTCTTGCTCTGCCCCTGTGCCCACCCATGCCCTCCGTTGTCCTCACTGGGTGCGTAGCGTGAAGGCGGCCGAGGTGATGGTGGTTGGCAAACTGAGGCCGCGCGTGACCTCCCGCCACACTTTTCTGTTGATGACCTCCACCAGGCCACCCTTGGCTGTCACCAAGCGAAACAACGCATACAGGTCCAGCACCTGTTTGGCCATGATGGGCACCCGGTTCACTGGCGTCCCTGGTGTGAAGTGGGTAGAAAACCAGGACACCAAGATTAGGCCTCGTCTGAGATCATCTCAAGGGACTGAAGGGTAAGGACAGGACCCACAAAAGGATTGCGGGGGAGGGGTAGGGTTACAGGCAGAGCCCCCATGTAGCAGGAAGGACAGGAGACTAAGACAAGCAATCAGCTTAGTTGTCCTGTAAGTGACAGAAGGTAAATATTCAGACTTTGTGGGCCAAAGGGCACCTGTCATAAATACCCAGTTCTGCAATTGTACCCCGAGAACAGCCTTAGAAGATCTAGAGGACAGGCAAGGCTGTGCACCAATGAAACTTTTATTCACAGGCTCTGAAATTAGAATCTCACAGCCTGTAAATGTTTTGCCTGTTTTAACTCTATTTTCCAAATATGTAAAAAATGAAAAGCCATACTAATCTACCAGACAGATGGATTCGGTCTGAAAACTTTAGTTTGCTGGGCTGACTGAAGGAAGGACTTCCGTATGTACTGAAGAGCTATGCTCCCCAGAGGCTGCAGGAAGCCAGGGGACAGCAGGAGCAGAAGAATCAGCTCCTGCCTGGGCCAGTCAACTCCTTAGCCTAGCCACCCCCGCCAGCCAGCCCTGACAAAGGGGCCTGTCTGAGCTGAGCGATGGGCCCCAGTTAATTCCTTACCGATCCCCGGCCCCTTCCACCGGCGCCTTTGGACCCGAACAATTAGCTGTGGCCTGATTAATGGGGGGAAATTATCGGCCCCGCGAGACCTCCTCCCCCTGCAGCTGAGCAGAGGGAGGCAGCGCTCGGGGTGTGGGCAGCGCTGTCAGACCACGCCACCCCATTACCAGGAGAGAGAAGGTCCCCCGGAAGGTGCAGAGAGGGAACACTAGGACTACCATGATCACGCACGTCTCCTTGGGGAGCGAGAAAGCCTGGGGTCCTCGCTCAGGGCTCTTAGGAAGAAAGGGACCAGAAAAGGTTGCTGCGCATTGGGTTGGGGACTGGGGAGACTTAGGCCAGAAGATGTACTGGGAGGGGGCAGTGCAGCCAGTTAATTAGCAGCTTATCAGGCTGCGCTCTGAGTGAGTTAATTAGCTTTGTAGAGAGAGATAATGAGTCAGTGTTCAGTCCCATGAATCTGGGGAGAAGCGGAAGTGATGGACTGCTGCCCACCCTCATCCCTCCTGGACCCCTTCTGTATTCTTTCAACACTGAGATTTTTCTGGAGAGGAATTCCTTCTCCACTGCCCAATTCACAGGGCTCCAGACCATCCTTTGGGGAAGCCTTCCTTCAGTCTAATCCTAATTCTGTCCTTCTGCAGAGCAGGTAGGGAGTGCCCTGAGCTAAAGCAAAAGCAAATGGAGTAGAGATAAGGCTGGAGGAAGGGTGTACTGTATACAGCCAACGATTCTGGTTGGTCCTAAGTCTTGGGACCCTCCTATCTCAAGCCAGTCCTAACCAGTTCCCCCTCCCACCTTCCTAATTGATCTCACACTCATTAACCTGCCTGTGGGTTGGGCACTAATTTATTCCTGGGGGAGAAAGAGTCCAGGGTCAGAGGTCAAAGATGCTATTGAGAGCCCCAAGGACAGGAGCCACCAACCCCAGGCCTCTGCAGGGAGGACCTCACTGGGGACTACACCTTGAGGTCTTCCTTCCTCAAATCTAGTCAACAGGAGAAATTAATTCCAGGGTACTTCCCCACATTGCTGTACTCACCCCTCTTCTGCATGAAGCTAAACAGGTCATCCAGAAATTCCTTCCTCTTGGGGTCCGCATCGAGTTCATACAGCTGGGAAAGGAACAAGGTCATTCTCCAGCTCCACTGGACCCCTCCCTCCTGGAACCCCAGTTCAGGTGGTACACTGGACAAGAGTACTAGCTGAAAGGGTGATTGGACTCTGAATGTGACTTCTCTGGCCCCAGACCGACCCCCAGGGGCAGGCAGGGTGCCTTATCTAATCCATCCAAGAGACCTATCCCAGCTAGTGGTACCCTAATGTCTCAATCCTTGCATCTGGCAAATATGGGGGGTGGGGTGGGGGAGAAAGCAGGAAGGTACTTCAGTGGCTCAGCCTGTTCCTCGGGACAGAATCTTGACCATCCTGAGGATGGACATTCAGAGTCCCAGGAGGGAAGCCCGGCTGGGGCTGTGCTCCGACCCAGGAGACTGATGGGTATCTGAGGCACTTGTTCATTCCCCTTAATCTGTACAAGGGCTTCATGCAGTTCAGATCCTTGTGGGCCAGGATATGAACTAGGGTGAGTTCAGGCAGGAAGGATGCTGGGGAACTCCTTATAGGCGCCATCTTGTCTGATCTCCTTCTGGAGGGGGTTACTGTCACTACTGTAGAAGCTATCACACAGGCACTGGGCCACATGACACACAGAACCTAAGATGTCAGAACATAAGGAACCTATTGGTCATCACCACCTCCAACATCACCTCCCAAGTCTAAAAGGAACAGTTCCAGAATCATGGAGTCATTGATCCAGAGTAACAGTTTCTCAGCCTCAGCGTGCTATGAGTCACACATACAGTAACATTCCATCCCTCAATAATGACTCTCCAAGTAAAATCCTCCCCTGAGTATCAGAGCCAGAGACCCAGCTTTGGAGCCACAATGGAGCCACACGTGACCCCGAGTTCTAAGTCTCACCTGGGTACCTACATTGACACCCACGCTTTCTCAGTCATAAGTCCAGAACAGTGCCCTAGAGAAACAACCCCTAGGGACGAATCTCCAGGGTAACAAGGCCCTGAGTGACACTCCTGGTCTTACACTAATGCCACAGAACACTAGCTACAAATCGGTACTTCTAGAAAATACCCGAAACCAACACCCTATGAGCAACACCACCAGAATGGCACACCTGGGAATCACAGCCCTGAGTAACACCATGGTGACAGCCTGACCTGCTGTCCCTAGAATAACACCGGAAGGTTCAGACTAAGGTCATGTACGTGAAGACTGGCAGTGCCCAGTTTGCACAGGGGCCCTCAGGTACGCCCTGCTCAAGTGAGCAGCACAAGCTGGGAACTAATATCCATGGGACTTAGGCCAGGGGCAAAAACTGGATGGAACAGCAGTGTGGCAGGAAAGAGGATGGGTACACCAGCCTGCAAAAGGAGGAGCCGCCTCTGTCCTCCTTCCAAAGACAGTAGACAGCCCGAGACATTCCCTTTGGTCCCGGTGACTTGGTATGTGAGCGGGTAGATGGGGCAATGTTGCCATGGAATCCTCAGACTCCAGATCTCCCTCCCTCCAAGGCCTTTACACCCATTCTACCTCCATTTCAACTCATCAATGGCCTCCAACTGCCAGTACCCATGTTTCTGGGATCTCCTATATCTCTTCATGAATTCTGTGCACTTTCTGCATGTCTCCATGGGTGTCCCTCCTGACTCATCACTATCCATCCTCCAGTCTTCTTATCTCTCTCGGTCTGTTTTTACATCCTGCAGAGGCGGGTAGGGACGTGTGGACTACTTTTGCCCAAGGGGAGGAAGGAGACAGCCTGGCAGTGATGGCGAGAGGGTTCCTACCTGCTTGAACTGTTCCTCATAGGTCCACTCATGGGCTTGGAGACCAGCGGGCTGGTTGGAAGGTGAGTTGGGACACCGGGCTCCTGGATGGCTCTCCTCAGCTGCCTCTTCTTCTGCTAAGGGTGCCTCTCCCTCCTCATCGTCTTCAGCGTCCTCCTCTTCTTCAGCCCTAACCACCCCCAAGGCCCCCTCGGCCTGTAGGGTCCGGGCGCCAAGCAGGGGAGGCTGTGGAAGCGGTAGGCGCGGAGGGGCCAAAGGCCCCACCCCTTGGGCCAGCCGCGCCGCCTGCTGCTTCTGCAGGGTCTCCATTACAGCTTCCAGGCGCAGTCCCCCTGCTGGGGGGGCTCCTGGTACCAGGCGGGGCCCTGAGGAAAGGGCCGTCTGTGGGGGAGGGAATTATGGGTGCTGGGCCTTGCTGCGCCCACACCCGACAGCACAAGGGGAGATGCGCATGGATTCAGGGACATACATGGAGTTATACGGAAAGGGCAAACAGATCAAGTGAACAGAGACAGAGGGACAGAGGGACAGAGGGAGCAAAGGAGACAAGAGACCAGACCTAGGGAGCCAGAAATGGCCAGAGACTGAGGGTAGGAAGAGGCCAAGCAGATTGGGAAGAGTAGCAAGGACCAAGGAAGAGTGGTGCAGAGATGTGACATACACACACGTTCTCACAGAGACAATGACAAGGAGATACGGAGACAGAGACTGAGGAGAGACCGGTGGGGAGACATAGAGGCTGAGGAGGACCAAGAAGGGGAGGGAGAAAGTGTGTGTGTGTGTGTGTGTGTGTGTGTGTGTGTGTATGTGTGTGTGTGTGTGTGTGTGTGTGTGTGTGAGAGAGAGAGAGAGAGAGAGAGAGAGAGAGAGAGAGAGAGAGAGAGAGAGAGAGAACATCAGGAGATAAAATACCTAAGAAAGAGGGACAGACAGACAGCTGAAGAGAAACAGCAAGATGGGCTGAGAGAGACGCGGGAAGACCGACGCAGCAGGAGAGAGAAAAGACTAGAAAGAGTCAGAAAACAGAGGACACTGACGGGAAAGCGGGATAGAAAGGTAAAAGACAAGAATCAAGAACCGAAGAGGTACGGGAAGAGGGCAGCAGTGCCTGGGTCTGGGACAGCGACAGAACCAGACGGGCACGGGGCGGCGGGTCGCTGCGCCTGGATCCCGGGCTCCGGGCGCTCTGCAGCCACACTCACCTGCCTGGCACCGCCCGAAGCCCCCGGTGTCTCCACGGCGGTCCCTCTGCTCCGCCGCCTCCCGGGCGGCTCCGGTCTCAGCTGGGTTCCCTGCGCAGGGTCCCCGCTGTGCGCTCCTGCCGCCTTGCGCTCTTCTGACCGCGGTGCGCTCACTGGCGGCCGCTCGGCTGCCTGCGGTCCCGGGGGCGGGACCCGAGCCCAGCAGGGCGGGCGCTGGCGGGAGGGCGCAGCGGGAGAGGCCAGGGTGGGCTCGGCCCCTCTTAGCCCCCCAACAGGTGTCTCCCACCTTCCTTATAGCTAGACTCAAGGGAGGGGGCGCCGGAGAGCTATGGGGAAATCCAGCTAGTAAACTCCAGACCATGGCCCCGCCCAGCCTCACAAGTGTCCCCCAAACCCACACTCTGTGCCCTCTGTTCACGCATTAACACATTTTGTCACAAATTCAGGCCCAATCTTACACACTCCGTTTAAAGGTCACTAGAGAGGTCAAGGGCCTGGGCAAGCTGTGATCACACAGAATGGCTCTGCTGGATAATGGGGTGAATGTGGAACACCTGGACAGAACGGCGTTTCGCCTCGTGCTCTGCTCACGTCCTATCTCCAAGCGCAAGTGTGTGCCAGTTTGTATACAAGGATGCATATACCAGTGAGTCCATATTTGTGCACTTACACACTCAGAGGCGTCTGTATTGCCTGCACACCTACACCAGGATATACACACCGTATGAGATATACGGGCATACACATTTCTCTTCTTAAAAACCTCATTCGACATTCTTTTAAGGGTTTCCAAGCACGTATGGAAGAGTGGAGAGTACAATGACTCTTGGCTTCTCACTGTTTTGTTCCAGTGATCAGCAATTTGCCCATTCACACACATTCTCCACACTTGTATCCCTGACTTCCAAATCTGTATGTCCAGACTCCTTGAGCCAACTGCCCTGGGCCTGTCCTACCCCACCAATTCTTTGATGCTGTTTCTGCTTGGGGAGTTCTGACTGGCCAGCCCAATTTCTCCCCTGAGCAGCCTGTCTCTGTTCCTCTCAGGTACCCTCATACACACTTGCTTTTTGTGGTCAAGGAGACCTACCTGCCAAAAGCATGAGGATCTCCGTAAGCTAGGTGAGCAGCAGATGTCTGCAGGGATGACACCTGAATAGGGCTATGCAACTGGGCCAAACCCTATCCTCAGACTTTACACCCAGTGGGGCACATATGCTCAGGACAAACACGCCCCTACATGGGCGTGATCTTTCTTTCCTCCCTCATTCTCCTCCACTTGGCTAGCTTCTCTTAGTCTCAGCTTGGCCTGGCCCCAGACCACCACCCATTCTGGTGCCACGCCTGATTGCCTGCCTCCAGCTCCTGTTGCAGCACCGAGTACTTCCTCTCTCTGGCCATCCCTGGCCATGCCAGGGCTCAGCCCGTTCACTCTTTTGGCAAGGCTCCGTGTCTTGCCCCTCACATATCAGATCTCATAGCCAGTCACAATCCCCTTCCAACCCCTCCAATCCTTGGTGATCCACTCATCTTCAGTATTGAGATTTCCTCACCCCATCTTCATGGATGTCTGAAGATGTACTCTCTCCTGCCGAGCACCCACACTCCACCATGCTTGACTCATAGAGGGGTGCATTAGCAGGATTAGTGCATGCACAGGGGCAGATGGTCGTATCCTGGGGTATTGTGGATGACCGGAGGGTAAAGGGTAGAGATGTACGTACGGAACTCCGGAGTCCAGCTTGCTCCTTTCTCTCCTAGCTTCCATTGGCTGGTTAGCAGTATCTGGAGAGAGGGATGTAAGATTCCCCCTGCGGGGGTTGGGATTTAGCTCAGTGGTAGAGAGCTTGCCTAGCAAGCACAAGGCTCTGGGTTTGGTTCTCAGCTCAAAAAAAAAAAAAAAAGATTCCCCCTGGGAAAGTAGATACTGGGTTGGGAAAATTCCAGTTCTGAGACACTGAAGCTGACTTTTTGTGGGCCTTGATGGGAGGGGGCATGGAAATAGGCATCCCCCCTCACCTCCAAATACCAGGAGTCAAACTACAAAAACTACAGCTAGGATGGAGTGAAGGGGAGGAATAAGGCCAATTGGGATCTGGCTTTAAAGGAAAGGCTGCCTCTTACCCCCACCACATACAGGCTAAGACAAAATGACCCAGATCTTCAAAAATCAACACTCACTTATTAAGTGCTTTATGGCAGACACTGTTGGGCACAGGTCTGAATAAAACAGCATCACTGTGACATGGTATTATTCTAGTGGAAGAAATACATAATGGGTCAGATAGAGGTATGTAATTGGGGTCTGGTGGGCACAGATATGTAATTCCAGCTACTTGAGAGGCTGAGGCAGGAGGATCACCAAGCTAAAGGCCTGCCTGGACAACAGAGTGAGTTCAAAGTCAGCCTGAGCAATCTGGTGGGGTCTGTTTCAAGATAAAAAGTAAGAAGAAGACTGTAGATGTAGTTCAATGTTAGGGTACTTGGCTACCACGCTTAAGGTTCTAAGATAAACCCCCAGTATCAGGAGGGAAAAAAATTAGTGTAGCAAATTACCATTCTCCCCAGTTTAGAAACTTGAAACAAAAAATGCTTATTTTCGTGAACAGGGATTCAAGAATTGTTCTCTCTCTCTCTCTCTCTCTCTCTCTCTCTCTCTCTCTCTCTCTCTCTCTTTGTGTGTGTGTGTGTGTGTGTGAGAGAGAGAGAGACAGAGAGAGAGAGAGAGAGACTCCTTGGTTATGAGGTTTTTAAAGTTATTTTATTTTATATGTATGGGTGTTTTGCCTGCATGCTCATCTATGCACTACATACATGCCTAGTACCTAGGAGGCCAGAGAGGCCAGAGAGGTCATCTCAGCCCCTGGCACTGGAGTTACAGATGGTTGTGAGCCACCACGTGGGTGCTGGGCATGGAACTTGGGTCCTCTGCTCTTACCTCTCCAGGCAGCTCTCCAGCTGCCATGTAAGGTTCTCATTAGTTATTTGCCTGGTTACTGCAGCAAAATACGCGACGAAAGCAACTCAAGGGAGACTTGTCTGGCTTCCCTTGACAAGGTGCAGTCCATTACAGAACGGACGTGATGGGGGCAGGAGCGTGAGGCAGCTGGTCATACTGTATCCTTGGCCAAGAGATGGAGAGAGGCTCATCTAGAAAGAGGGCCCAGCTGTAAAGAGCGCTTCCATTCTTGCAGAGGACCCAGGGTGCATTCCCAGCGCCCACATAGCAGCTAGGGGAATTAAGAATCACCATGGAGCCGGGTGGTGGTGGCGCACGCCTTTAATCCCAGCACTCGGGAGGCAGAGGCAGGTGGATCTTTGCGAGTTCGAGGCCAGCCTGGTCTACAGAGCAAGATCCAGGAAAAGGCGCAAAGCTACACAGAGAAACCCTGTCTCGAAAAAACCAAAAAAAAAAAAAAAAAAAAAAAAAAAAGAATCACCATGGAAACATACCTCTGAGTGTGTTAATGAGGGTGCTTCCAGAAAGCGCTTAACGGAACGTAGAAGACCCACTCTGAATGTGGGCGCTGTTCCACGACCTGGGGCTCCAGACTGAATGAAACAGCCGAATATCAGTATTCATATCTGCGGCTGCTTCTTTTTTAATTTTTAATTTATTTTTATTTTATGTGTGAGGGTATTTGGTCTGCATGCATGTGTGCTTGCTGCGTCTTGCCGGGTGCCCTCATCAGACCCCTTTGGAGCCGGAGTAAACCACGCGGTGTGGGTGCGGAGAACACCTCGTATCCTCAAGAGCAGGAGGCACTCAGCCGCGGAGCCAGCTCTCCATAGGCTTTATCTCTTCAAGGACACAGGGTCAAAAATGTTCTCAGACTGTGAGAAGCTGGGGAGATGAAGTTAGAAGAGTGCTTGCTGCCGAAGCATGAGGACCTCAGTTCAGTCCCCAGAACCCAAATAAAAAACCAGGATTGATGGCACATGCCTGTGATCTCGGCCCTGGGGAGGTTGACAGGAGGTTCCTTGGGACTTTCTGCCTGTGAGTCTGGCTGAATTGGTGAGCTCCAGGTTCAGTGAGAGGCCTTGTCTCAAAAAATAGACAGTTACTGCCGGGCGGTGGTGGCGCATGCCTTTAATCCCAGCACTCGGGAGGCAGAGCCAGGCGGATCTCTGTGAGTTCGAGGCCAGCCTGGGCTACCAAGTGAGTTCCAGGAAAGGCGCAAAGCTACACAGAGAAACCCTGTCTCGAAAAACAAAAAAAAAACAAAACAACAACAACAACAAAAACAACAACAAAAAAAAACAAAAAAAAATAGACAGTTACTGAAGAAGATACCCAAAGTAGATCTCTGGCCTACACACACATACACATGCACGCACGCATGCACATACACACGTGTGGAAGTATTTGGAACCCACCACAGAAAGAATATTACATGTTGCCATGTGTTAAAAGAAAGACTCACTAAGAGAAATTGAAGGGAGGAAAGTTATATGGGCATCCAAGAGCTTTGACATTAGAAGAGCCAATGCAACCGGGCGGTGGTGGCGCACATCTTTAATCCCAGTGCTAGGGAGGCAGAGGCAGGCAGATCTCTGTGTGTTCGAGGCCAGCCCAGTCTACAGATCGAGTTCCAGGACAGGCTCCAAAGCTACACAGAGAAACAAACAAACAAACACCCAACAACAACAAAAGAATATCCAGTGCAGATATTGAAAGAAAGCCAGAGGCCATGGGGCTGAGGGGAGTAGTTGGCTATTTGGTCACAGGTCACTTGGGTCTTGGGGTAGATTCATCGAAAAAAAGGGGGGGGCACCAAATGATATGGAAAGTCAGTGAAAACATTTCGAAATGAATATTGGCTTCTGGGTTTTGTGAGGCACCTCCACTAAAGAGGCAAGTATGATCAATGGATGATGGGGTTCTGGACCAGACTGGTAACAATGGAGGTGGCAGAAACGGTTAGAATCTGGGTGTGGTTTTATTGTTGTTTCAAGACAGTTCTTCCTATGTATCCCAGCCTGGCCCGGAATTCACTATGTAGGCCAGGCAGGGCCTGGACTCAGAATTCTCCTGCTTTTGTGTGCTGGGATCACAGGCTTCTGCATGTCCACCATGTGCCACCATGCCCAGTGAAATCTGGATATGTTTTCAAGATAAAACTGAGGATTGATGGATGGATTGGATATGGGTTGTGAGCCCATTAGGATTTCCAAGTGTTTAGTCCAATACAGTAAAGACTGCATGGTGGTGGGGTCATATGGGATCAGGAGATAAATCAGTTTGCTTCGGACATTGTGAGTTTGAGACACCTATTAAACAACCAAGTGAAGACACTGAGTAAAGAGAGTAAGACATCCAAGGCTGAAGCTGGGGAAGAGGTTTAGGCTAACACAGATACAGGAGTCAAGATACGCAGCTGTAGCTCAGGGAACCCCTCAGAAGGTGAGGAAGGCTTGTGGGAGCCAGAGGGGTCAAGGACACCATCAGAACGTGGCCCACAGAATCAACTAAGCAGAGCTGCTAGGGGCTCACAGACTGAAGTGACAATCAGGGACCCTGTCAGAGCTAGGTCCTCTGCATATACATTGTGGTTGTCTAGCTTGGTATTCTTGTGTCTCCTAACAGTGGGAGTGGGGTGTGTCTCTGACTCTTTTGCCTGCTCTTGGGACCCTTTTTCTCCTACTGGCTCGCCTCGTCCAGCCTTGGTATGAGGGTTTGTGCCCAGTCTTACTGTAATTTGTTATGCTGTGTTTCGTTGATATCCCTGGGAGGCCTGCTCTGTTCTGAAGGGAAGTGGGGAAGGAGTGGATCTGGGGGAGAGGAAAGGTTGGGGTTGGGGTGGGGACTGGGAGGAGTAGAGGGAGGGGAAACTGGGGTTCGGTGTATTGTGTGAGAGAAGAATGAAAAGAAAACAGAAAATTTTAAAAAATATGTAGATGTTACTTATTTTGAGTGTATGTTCTGCACATCTGTGCTGAAGCCGGAGGATGTCACAGGGGTCCTGCCCACTTTCTGCCTTTTCCTCTTGAGACGGGGTGCCTCACTGGACCTGGAAGTAGGCTATGGACCGGCAAACTCCAGCAATGCCCCTGTCTACACCGCTCACATCACTGGGGTGACATGCACATGGGTGGCTATACCCTGCTTTTTACATGGGTGCTAGGATCTGAATTCAGGTCCTCATGCTTTCGCAGCATGTACTTTTACTTGCTGAGACATCTCTTCAGCCCTGTAGATGGCATTTAAAGTTACAAAGAGATAAAGACCTGTAAATAAAGAAAAAAAAATCTATCAATAAAGAAAAAAAGTGTCCTTGAAGCCAAATTTGTTTTAGGAATTTCAAAACAGGAGTTGAGGGCTAGAAGATTAGCTCAGTGGTAGAACATGTGTACAAGACCTTGGACTTGAGCCTAGTATCAACAGCAAAAGTTAAGAACTATGAAATGATCACTGGCTTTAACAACAGGGATGGGGATGGCTGGGAGGATAGTCCTTTATGAGTGATGGGATATTTGGACATTGCTGAGATACATGTGCTCCTAGACTAGAGTCCCCTAAAGATCAAGAGAGAGGCTTCAGCCAGGGCTTGTCACAGCCAACATGGTGTTAGTGAGGCCTGGGGGAGGTATCAAGTTGGCCAATTCACCTGATTTCATGTTTATTCGGAGCTGCTCATCTAAACTGTTGATGCTTTTATTGTTGAGACAGGGTCTCATTCTACAGTCCAGGCTGGTCTGAACTTACTATGTACACCTGGCTGGCATGGAACTTGCAGAGATCCTCTTGTGTCTGTCTCACAAATGCTGAGATTATGGGCATGAGCCACTATGCCTGGCTAGACTTTTGATGTTATTGTCAAATAAGGTTATGCATGTGTAGCCTTTTGGATTTGTGTTGTCTAGAATGCTTAACTATATAACCTTGTTCCTTCCAATATTAATTTATCAAGTCCAAGAAATGGTAGTGGTCTGGACCCTATTCAACCTGAGTTGGAGCGGATGAAGGAGATGAAAGCTTGGTGACGAGGAGGCAAAAGAAGCCACGGGCAAGGTCCTTAGGAATGAGTGTCTTTTGGCCCTGGCGGCCTGTGCATCGTGTCTGGTTCCCACCCAACGCGAAAGCTCCCCTAAGTGCTGGGTAAAAGGCAAACCAGAGCAGAGGAACTCTTGCTCCACATAGATTTGCACTGCACACTCTGGGAGCCCCCAAAAGCCATCTGAGACTGTTGCAGCTCAAACGTGGGAGAATAGTGCCACCCCATGGCCATGTGTGGTTAAATTCTCAGGACCATCCTCAGGACTGAACTGGGCTCAATTCCTCATTTTCAAGAACTCATCTCTATAGGTACGATCCAGTCAACTGGAGACTCAGGAGCCTTCTAGGGTCGTGGTTAGTACAGCGCTTGCCTAGCATGCACACAAAGCGCTGGCCCTAATCCTCAGCCTTAGGAAGTGGAGGCAGGAGGAAAAGAAGTTTGATTTTAGCTTCATATAGTAAATACAATACCAGACTTAGATTAAAAAAAAAAAAAAAAAAAAAGAGCTGGATGTGGTGGTGCTCACCTTTAGTTCCAGCACTCAGAAGGCAATGGCAGGCAGATCTCTTGAGTTCCAGGACAGCCAAGGCTGTATAATGAGACCTTGCTCCAATACCACCCACCCCTAAAAAGGCTGTCCCCTAAGTAATTCTTAAACACACTCAAACATATAGTCCCTTCTGTCCAAAACCAGTCTTACAGACTGGCTTGTATAGGAGGCCTTCTTGAACTGCCCCAGGAGGCAGTGGCCAATCCTGCTGTTCACATACACAAGGAAATGGAACTGTTTAACAAGTTTTTATTAACAGAGATAGACAGGTAGACGGAGAATGCAACAGAAATGTCTGGAAACTGAGGGGTATGCACATACACTAAAGGCTTCTTTTAGACTAGGGTGGCTCCTTGGACCCAGGATTACATCTCCAGGCCCTCTCCTTGGGGGCAGGCCCGGGGTTTAAGTCAATGTTCTCATTCTAACCCCCAAAGGGGTCTCTGAGATGGAGGACCTCCCTTCAGCATTCTGTACATGCCCCTGCTTGCCCAGCTGAGCTGGCATGGAAGACAAGCCACAGGGGCACTTGCAGAGCAGGGGAGCGGAATGGAGATAAGGCATATGGTGAGGAAAAGAGAGATGAACGGAAGGACATCATGGCCGCAGGTGAAGGGGATCTCCCAAGGGCAGCTCCATTTTTCCTTCACCTGAGATTACTATTGGATTGAGGCATCAGAGTGAGGCAGAATGTAACATCCACCCCAATCCTTAATCCCAGAGCCCTGAATGCCAGCAGGAAGCTCTGAGAAAGCCTGAGTCAGTGAGTCAAGCTTGTGATAGGTGTTCAAACATGACTGGCCCCCTTGGTATATATGTAAGGACCCTCTCTGGATGGATGTGAGTGTATAGTCTTACAGTACATACAAATCTTAGCATCTCTATGTGTCTCATTTGCTCCCAAAGAGCTGTGTCTAGATATATAACTATGTATGTCCTTCCTCATACAGCAGGAACTTAATATCTGCATGGTGTATGCTGCTGTCTGTGCACATGAGTTCCAGCAAGAAGATGAATGTGGTCCCGCTCGCTCCTGTCCATCCACAGGTCTTCCTCAGTCCTGGCTGGTCAGGGGTCTTGGCCAAAGAGGTAGGTGCTGAGTTCAAGCCGGAGGCACCGGGCATAGGAGCGAAGGGTATAGAAGAGGGTGAGGAAGTCCTGGGTGCTGAAGACAGTGTCAGCCAGTGCAAAGGCCAAGGTAGACGGAATGACACCTCGGCCATACTCCACCATCCATGTGTTTGGTCCCCACTCCACAGCCGTTGCCTCCCCAGGTCCATGCACAACTGTTTCTCCTGGGGGACAGACAGGAAATATTCTCATGAGGAGCCCGGCTCTGCCCTGGCCTTCTACCAATGCATTTCCCTGGCCTATGCACTATCTGTGTAGGGGTGGGAATAAAAAGACAGTTTTAAGAAAGGGGAAAACTCTACTCCATTGGCCTGGCTGTCCAATCAGAGGGGAAAGAGAGACCAAAACACGCCCTCTCCTAAATATCTATGGCATTACCTGGCCCATGTCCTCTCTTTGGGGAGACTCTAGAGGGCTACCCCACCCAGCTACAGGCTAATATACAGACGCCATAGGCATCTGTATTCCCAATGCCTATCAAGTGGACTGTTGCTAACTCCTGAGCTGGGCTAATTTGACAGGGGGGCGTGGCTACAAGGCTTGCCAGGCTTCTCTGAGAAACACAGCTGTTCAATCACAAAGCTTAATCATTAGCCTTACACCCACAAGTTCAAACCTTTTCTTTCCTTTTAAATGGCTGCAGAGGTCCGTTTAAAAAAACAACAGGGGCTGGAGAGAAGCTCAGTGGTTAAGAGCACTTGGCTGCTCTTCCAGAGGACCCAGCAGCCACATGATGGTTCTCAGTTTGTAACTCCAGTCTCAGGGACCAGATGCCCTCTTCTGGCCTTGGAAGGCATCAGGCACTGAAGTGGTGCACAGACATACAGGTCGGCAAAACACCCAGACGCATACAAGTCAATAAAAATGTGAAAAACAACAAAACACAAAACCCCCAAACCGTCTCACCGATTTAAAAAGGATGGGAAACGGAATGTCTGCCTTAACTTTCGGGCATGAGTAGTACCTCCCAAACAATGGCTGGAATAATGGCCCTGTAAAACAGACTGATAAAAATCAGCCCCCTCCGGGCAGTGGTGGCGCACTCGGGAGGCAGAGGCAGGCAGATCTCAGTGAGTTCGAGGCCAGCCTGGGCTACAGAGTGAGTTCCAGGAAAGGCGAAAGGCTACACAGAGAAACCCTGTTTCGAGGGGGGGGGGGGGGGAATCAGCCTCCCCTATGACCGGAAACTGCCTTGTTTTGTTTCCTTTTAACAGATGAAAGCGACAGGGTTCCTCAGCCCTACCCTAACCAGACACCTGTGGCTTACCAGAGTGAAGGAAAGAAAATCACTGGCTAGGCCCTCTGAACACGCCCTTTCCACGCCTTAGGCCTTTTCCTACCTAGAGGGCGCCCCGTCGGACAGAACTTCCTAACTCACCTGGGTAGAAGACCTCACTTTTCGTGGTGCCCTCTCTCCACTGGTGGAAGGTGCCAGAGATGATGGTGTCAGAAATCTCAGCCCAGTATCGTCCTGAGTGACAATAAAACAGACACGGCCCATCAGGGTATCCTTGTCAACACACGGCCCAGCCGAACCTCAGAACAGAGGGCACTGACCCTCGAACAGGCCCAGCCTCCCAATCCGGCCCACCGCCAGCACTGACCCGAATGGCCACGGGAGCCCAGGGCGGTGCCGAAGAGCAGCACATACTCAGACAGCGAGGCGTGCAGAAGACACATGGCGCCCATCCAGCCGCCCGCGTTCACAAACACCCACTGCAGCTCCTCATCCGGCAGCACGTGGCCTGGGTGCAGCTTCCGCAGCTCCACGATCAGCCGAGAGAAGGCCAGCTCATGGTCCAGTCCTGATGCAAAGAGGAGTGGCGTGGGTGAGACCAGCCCCGGTCGGGGCTCGGCGGGGGAAGGCGCCCTCGGGAAACGCAGCTCGGCTCACCCGGCCCACCCCGCTCCCCGCTCTCACCCGCTCACCAGAGTACTGCCGAGCAAGCTGCGCTATCTCTTCTCGCTGGAAGACGAAGCTCTGCGTACCCAGCCACAGCCAGACCGCCTGGGTCAGCACCGCGGCAACAGCCAGAAATAGGGCGATCCATGCCCACCGCCGGCCCACGGCCCACTGCATCCCGCCGGGCAGCCTGGCACCACCAGCGCAGGACACAGCTAGGATCTCAGGTTATGCACATACAGACTCAAAAACCGCTGCCTACCGTCGCCCCCGCCACCATGGTACGGCTCGCCCGGGCCAATCGGAACGTCCCGGGTGCCTAGCACCGCCCTCTGGATTGAACCATTTTATAACGGGGAGCGCTTAGATTGGGTGGCACGGTCCACACCAGAGGTGAGGGGGCGGGGCCGACCCTCCGGGCTGCCGCCCTAGAGTGTTTGGCCCTGGCGTTCCCTAGCCCCACGCCCTGTGGAGAAGAGCTGAAGGAAGACCCAGAATGGACTGACCCACTTGGGCTGGCGATCCCAGAAGTAGAGCTTTCTAGAACTCGTGATTGCTAGTGCAGAAGCGAGGAGGAGATATGAAGAGGAGATAGTGCCACTGGGAAAAGCCTTCCAGAGGTGTGGTGACATCTTCAGTGTCCTATGAGAGAGAAGGGCATTGCAGCTGATGGGAATCATTGCAAGAGTCAAAGAGGGAAGGGGCGATATCTGTCTGTCTGTCTGTCTGCCTGCCTATAGAGAGAGTCTCACTATGTAGCCTTAGCTGGCCTGGAACTTGCTACATAAACTAGGCTGACCTTGAACTCACTGAGAGCCTCCTGCCTCTGCCTTTCTAGTGCTGGGATTAAAGGCGTGCACCACCATGCTTGTTTACCATAGTGTTTTCTCTGAGCCTACAGTTTATTCTATGTCCTGAGGCACAAAAAATGCGAAAGGCCTTGTAAACCAATAGATTTAGCCACTGGGGAGTGTGGTGATATTTTGTTTGTGTTCTAACAAATAAAGCTTGCCTGGAGATCAGAGGGCAAAGCCAGCCACTAGTTAGCCATAGAAGTCAGGCTATGGTGGCACACACCTTTAATCCCAGCACTTGGGATCTCATGCCTTTGATCCCAGTACTTGTGAGGCACACTCCTTTAATTCCAGCACTAGGGAGGAGGAAATAGGAAGTAATATGGCTGAGCGGAGAGAGGAATATAAGGCGGGAGGAGACAGGAGCTCACCCCTTTTTCAGGCTGAGGTGAGAGGTGGCTGTAGCTTGCTCCTTTGTCTCTCTGATCTTTCAGCATTTACCCCGATATCCGGCTCTGGGTTTTTATTATTAAGACCAACTAGGATTTGCACCACCGGAGAGCTATGGGATTGAGTATTGCCACAGAATGGTACTGGCTACATTTGGAGGGGAGCCAAATTGGCCTTGGGTCCAAGGAAGAGAGCCCGTCTATGTCAGTGCTACCTAGTGTGATCTTGTTTCAGAAAACAAATGGACTAACTCTGGGCACTGCCCAGATGTCTCAGCATTTAAGAGCATATACTGACAGCTTTACCTGTAACATAGAATAAATAAATAAATAAGAAGCATCTGCTTCATAGTTCATACCTTTATTATGATGAGTGTTAAGTGAATTATTATTTTAAAGTAACTAGTGCCTGGTTTAGCACATGGTTAGGATTATATATGTTAATTAGAAAAAGACAACGTAAGGCTGAGAGTGGTGGTACACACCTGTAATCCTAGAACTTGGGAAGGAAAGGCAAAAGGATCAGTAGTTCAAGGTCACCCTTAGTTACAGAGTCAGCAGAGGTCACAGGAGACCATGTCGAAAGCAACAACAAGAACAGCAACGAAAACCATGACGAACCAGGAGAAACTAGCCTTATACACAGAAGTGACAGAATGAAGGAAGGGTCGCTACAGTCATAACTGAGGGATTTGGAAAACACATGGGGAATGGCCACTAGATTTCTCAGTAGGAGCACACGGTAGGGACATTTCCTTTTGCTCCTGGGTGATCAGAGTACATTCCACAATCCCCACTGTAGTCAGATAGGGCCATGTGGTTTTATTTTGGACAAGTGGAAGTAGAAATGCTGTATAACATTTCCAGTCTACTTTCTAAAAACATGTGAAATCTTGGGGCTGGAGAGATGCCTCGGTGGTTAAGAGGACTGTTCCAGATGACCTGGGTGTGATTCCTAGCAGGTACATGGTGGCTCACAACTGTCTGTAACTCCAGTTCCAGTGGAGCTGACTCCTGGCCTCTGTGGGAACTGCACACACACGGTGCACTGATATACATGCAGGTAAAACACCAGTACACATAAACTTCAAAAACAGCTGGGCGGTGGTGGCGTACGCCTTTAATCCCAGCACTCGGGAGGCAGAGGCAGGCGGATCTCTGTGAGTTCGAGGCCAGCCTGATCTATAGAGCGAGATCTAGGGTAGGCACCAAAATTACACACAGAAACCCTGTCTCTGAAAAAAGAGAAAATCCTATCCCTTTGAGTGACACCAGGAGGGGACTAAGGGGATGAGAATGACAACTCTCTTCTTCTTCTTCTTCTTCTTCTTCTTCTTCTTCTTCTTCTTCTTCTTCTTTTAGTTTTTCAAGACAAGGTTTCTCCGTGTAGCTTTGGAGCCTGTCCTGGAACTCACTTGATAGCCCAGGCTGGCCTCGAACTCACAGAGATCCGCCTGCCTCTGCCTCCCGAGTGCTGGGATTAAAGGTGTGCGCCACCACCGCCCAGCTGACAACTATCTTCTAATGTCACAGCCGAAATCCTGGATCTGGGAGGGAGAGGACCAGATAGGCCCTATCTGGACCATTCTCCTCTTCTCCCACAAAAGGGATCTGGAAAGAGAAAGGAGAGGCATGAAGATGTTCCTGAAGGGTGTCAAGAGTTAATTGGCATGATCTCGGGAGTGACAGTGAAGCACTGGCGTTCCTCAGTAAACACAGTGCCACAGTCTAGTCACGGAAAGACAGTTGAAGGGGTAGAAAGTACGTTCCCTTTGCCCTCATTCTCTGCTGTACTTGGAGCAGCCACTGGACTGGTAAAACTCGTATTTCAGTCCCTGCTCTCTGCCCTCTACCTAATGGCCTCTTCAGATTCCAGACTGAGGGTTCTAGGGCAGAGATCAATGACCAATGACCTAATTTTTGCAGCTCAGCTGCCAGTGTGCCTGGCTCTGCGTAGCCTGCAGAAATGGAATGGTGATACATACCTATAATACCAGTAGTCAGGAGGTGGAAGCAGGGAGATTAGGGGTTCAAACTCATGCTTTCACATAGTTCAAGGTCAGTCTGGGAGACATAAGACCCTGTCTCACAAAAAAGGGAAAACCACAACTCCAAAAAAGGCTTCCTTCAAACAAAATCCAACTCCCTTAAGAAAATACCTCTGGGGGCCCCTGGAGAGATGGCCCAGTGGTTAAGAGCATTTGTTGCTCTTGCAGAGGATCCAGGTTCAATTCCCAGCACCGACACGGTGTCTCACAACCACCTGTAACTTCAGTTCTAGGATGCACAGACATAAATGTTAGCAAAACACTCATACACATAAAATAAAAAAAAATTATAAGAAGAGAAAATACATACGATGCCTTCCAGGTAGAAGCTGAAACTACCTGACGGTCTAGAGATCCCCAGATTGTTAGATGTATTTATTTCCCCCTTTGTCTGATTGTTTATTTGAGACAGGGTCTCTTTTAAGTAGTTTTGGCTACCTAGAACTCTCTTTGTAGTGCGGCGCGCCCCGACCAGCGGGGAAGCAAGACACGACTCCAAGATTCTTCCTCTATCACGGTTTATTGAACGCTGCTCGGTTATGGCTTCTCGGGAGAGCTGGTACGGGAGGAGGGCCCCGGGCGCCGGGGCAAGCTGGCTTATATGCAGGTTCTGGGGGCGGAGCTTGGGCGGTAAGCTGATTGGTCAGTACTATATGGCGTGATACCACGTCAAGGTTGCATCAGCCTTCGGGCGGGAGAGCGACACGTTAGCATTCGGGATAAACAGGAAACCAGCGCCATCTTGTAATGGCGTTTGAGCCAGCGGACTGCTGCAGTTCCCCCTTTTTGTTTTTGGCAACCCAGAGCTAGGAGTCTCCTCATGATGAGCTTCCTGCTCGATGGGCGAGTGCTGAGTAGGAGGAACAATGATACTCTCTAAACGGGTGCAATGAGCAGAGCTCTCCGTGTGCAGGAGCAGTATCATAGGCTTCCTAATCGGGTGCAATGGGCAGAGCCCTCCGAGTGCAAGGACAGCCTACAGTTCCCTCAGCTGGGCCAACCAGATACTTGGGGAACCGCCAGCATCCAGGGCGGCCATAGCATAAGTGTACGCTCTGTACGATTGCGCTTTATCAACCTACAGAGGATCCAACCCAGTATGACTAGACCAATCAAGCCCACTGTTCCCATCGCCCACACCCCAGCCCATTCCTTCACATAAGATGCAGCTGTGACCAAAAAATCAGTAAATTCTCCCAAGGTGGTCAAATGAGCACGCGTCTGATTTAGGGCAGCAATAGAGGCGATGAAATTCAATTGTAACATTTCAAATTCTCTCTCATATCCCAGGGATACCCTGCCAGACTTTTGTTGTTATATGCCTGAAACAGGGATCCTAACTTATTCTTGGCTGGTTTAAAAGGTTTACTGTTTAAGCACTGTTTTTGAACTGGAAAATAAAATCAGTGCTATGATAGCTTGAAGTTTGATAGGTGGTAGGATAACAAACTTCATCCTCCAGCCTGCAGATGGTGGAATGAAATTGTGGAAAGAGAGTATCCGTTAAAAACACAGGAGCGGGCACAGGCCAGGCTCGAAGGAAAGCCCAGAATATGTCATCCTGAGTCCAGGCCAGATTCATTGAAAGAGGGAGGAAACCTTAAATACAGGCTTACAGTACAATGGGAGATCCCCGGAGGGCAGAAGTTTGCTACTGAATGTTCTACATTCTTGCATCTAAGCTGTTAACGCCCAATATGCAGGATACACAAACAAGGAACTTCCCTAAAGCATTCAGGAGGGTGGATACCGGCAGGGAATTAGAATAGGGAGGACATCTGGTCAAGGTCAGCAAGCAGGCAACGGCTTTACTCAATATGGGAGGAGACCAGGGCCCTACAGGTCCCCCCTTTTTACTAAAAAATGAGCTTCTGACTTAGGTTGCGTGGGACGTCAGCAGGTCACCTTACCCGTCATGGAGACACCTGCCCAGGCCCCGCAAGTGCTCTGTCTTAGGTTGGTGAGCGCCCCCCAAGCATTACCCGTCTCTGAATACTCATTATCATACAGGCTCAACCACGTGAGCTGTAGAGTAAACTGTTGCCAAAGATCTCAAAGTGGCGCTGGGCTTGCAATCTGTGCGACACAGAAAAGACCAACAGTAGTCCTAACCTACCCATAGCCAGGAGGCTAAAGGCGATTGAGCCATTCCCTTCTTAAACGAGCCTTACTGCAAATTGGAGTCCTTGTAAAGTGGTATCCCATACGCAAATGGAACTTTTTGCAACTTTCAAAGCCAATTTAAATGTATAACTGTAGAATTAAATTTATCATGCCCAATAAAATAAAAGATTAACTAACTGTGGTAGCTACTTTTGCTGCCAGGGTCTCCATTGTGCTAGCTGTAGAACCCAATTATGAAATAGCCATCCCAGAAATAGTAGCAGCAGTGGCCACCACCGCTGTAACAGCAACAACGGCAACATCGATGTCCGAGTCTCTTCTGGAATGTGTGAGCATCATCTGTGTCTAACTGCCATGGTCCACTGGCATGGACGCAGCTCCAGGAACATGAACCACCAAGGCCCATTTTTCTTCATCCCAGCACTACTTAGGCTGGCAGGTCTGCAAAAGAACAACTAAGAACCATAAAGAAAACAAAAACAAAAACAGCAAACAAGGAGCAGAACTAATGGTCTCATAAATGGGTACATTCAAGGTCACAAATTTTAAGGTGTCTTCAAAAGAGGCTAGATGAATTTCAGGAGGCCAATAGATGTTGCACAGAGCCATTCCTGCAAAGTAGGTACTACACCAGCTTGAAGAGGGTTGAAAAATGTGAAAAGGCTTAGCTGGCATGTTACTGTTAACAAATGAAGGTCATTGACCTTCGGGGTTATCCTTAATCTCCAAGGTGTGACACATTCTTAACATTTTTGAAAAAAGGTTACCATACATTACCTTCTGAAGAATCCAACCACATGGCTATAGTTCCTAGGCTTACGTTAATGTTTGCCAAGGCTGGCTGCATTGGGCTCTCAATCCCCATTGGCATCAGAAGGGGAGAGTTTTTTATGAAGGCCCAATAGGTCTCTGCCATGTTGGGCTTCAGCAGCAGCCACAGGGCGCACACAGCGCTCAGGAACCCGAAGAGGAATTTCATTGTCCTGTGGAAAGACACAAACAGATCCCCGGGCCCACACCAACACCGGATCGGGTCCCCTTCAAGTGCCAGTAGAAAGATCTTTCCATCGCACCAGAGGATGATTTGCAACAGGAGCCCTCCAGTGCTTATCTGCAGTGGATACTCCAGCAGAATCCACCAATAAAAAATTTAAAATATATAAAACAAGGGAAAGAATAGAATGTGGAGAGTAGAGATGAGCCCCTAGCTCCCCCCTTTTTACTTTAGCAATATATGTTTTTAAGGTACGATGGCAGCGTTCTACTATAGCCTGTCCTTGAGGATTATAAGGAATACAATCTCTTGTAATTTAGAAAAGGCATCAAAAATAAGTTTTTTATCTTTAGCAGCCAATAAAATATCATCCATATGAGTCAATCACAATTAATTGCCAATGTTTAGGAATTGCCACAGGAGCAGGCAAGCCAGGTTGTGTTGCTCCCATGAGAAGCATGGTATTATTTACAGCTCTAAGATCTTGTAATAGCCGCCATTTTCCTGACTTCTTGTAGAGGCCAGTTGGGATCTCAGGATTCTTGTGAAGTTATAGATATGTCCAGCACCAGAATCCAGTAATCTTTTAATCTCAATCCCATATAATTTTATTTTTAATTTAGGCTGTTTATCATTGATAACTGTTTGTCAAAACACCTTTTTCCTATACTTTCAAAGCCTCCAGTTCTACATATAGGTGCCATTTTGCAATTAAAATATAAAAGCAATATTAATCGAGCAATTTTATCACCAGCTTCTATTTTCATGGTCCTATTTACATATACCAATTATAAAAGCATTAAATACAATCTCTACAGGATTAAGAGGTAACTTTAGGTAATACTTCTGAGTATTTTTATAAAATCTTAAAAAGAGGATCCTTTTTTATAGATTCCAAGTAACATTAATGTAAATTGCCAAATATTAACAATGTGGACCAAACAATTTACTTGTATTTTATTTACCGGAAAAATAATTTTGTAACCTCTTTATCAGTAAAAGATTATTATTTATGGGTTTATCTTAGCAACATTATTTAATAAGCTAACAACCCAATACATTTCAGGTGTTATATTTCTATAGAATTAAACCAAGAATTTCCAGAAAGCAACTTAAATTGCAGGGCCAAATTTTCAGTAATGATCAACAGACAAGAGCATACCTAATATATAGTTTAAAATTATGAATTCTGTTCCTTAGTTTATCTACCATGAGAATCAAATATTCATCCAAACATTTATTAAGACAGTCAAAAGAACAGAACATCCTTTATTCAAACAGCATTGACTTAGCATTCTATGTCCTGACCGAAACCATTTTTCACCAGAAGTTGGGCCCGTTTAAACTTTTAGGCGCTAGTCCCTCTCCCGGACTCTGCTGGCTTGGAGCGAGCTGAAGCTGTGGCTTAGCTTTGGCTCCGTCCAGTGCCCAGGCTCTAGTGCTGGTGCCCGCCCGGGCCGCGCTACATTGCAGCTCCACCTCCCACCGGCCTGTACCTGTCCGCCCGCCGCTCCGAGCTATCTTGTGCATGTCCACCACTGCCGCCGCTGGGCGCACGCCCCGCACACACAAACTCATGTTTAAACTTCCTACTCCCATGAAGGGACTACCTAATGAGTTATTCCCACCATAAGGGAAAAACAGAAAAACATTTCCCACGAAGGGATCCTAAATATTGAATTATTCCCACTCTGAGGGAGAAATAAAAAGCATTTGAACCAAAATAAGCAAACAGACAGCAGAACTTTAAGCCCTGGGCTTGTTTGCTAGTTCAGCCAGCAGCAATGAGGCCTATTTGCCGACTCTTTGTAATTCAGATGCTGCACTGCAGAAAGCTCAGAGTTTCAGCTATCCTGAAAATTCTACAATTGGAAAAAGTCTTTTCTTCCTCCATTATCACTTGGAAGAGGCTTTTTTCTTGTTCATCCTTCCTCTACAGGGCCCCAATCTTTAGGCCTAGTTTCAAAAATTTTCCCCTTTTTACCGGGAAAATCCTTTTTTCTTGATTAAAATTTTTTCTCCCTTTTCTAAGAGGAAATTTCCTTTCCTTCCCTTTTCTCTTTTATTTTCTTTATGTTTAGAATTTTCTTTGCTAGCTTCTGTTTCCTTACCGGTTTCGGACTGACTATCCTGCCATTCTGCCATAGCCTTTCTCCCCTTTGCTACTGCTTAGGCAAGATTGGTGTCATAGGCGTCAGTCATACCTTATGAGTACTCACCGTTCCCGTGTGAGGTTCTGAATCTTCGGCCCTCCTCCGAGTCGTTCGCAAGGTCCGAAGTTTCCCGGGTTTCGGCACCAGTTGCGGCGCGCCCCGACCAGCGGGGAAGCAAGACACGACTCCAAGATTCTTCCTCTATCACGGTTTATTGAACGCTGCTCGGTTATGGCTTCTCGGGAGAGCTGGTACGGGAGGAGGGCCCCGGGCGCCGGGGCAAGCTGGCTTATATGCAGGTTCTGGGGGCGGAGCTTGGGCGGTAAGCTGATTGGTCAGTACTATATGGCGTGATACCACGTCAAGGTTGCATCAGCCTTCGGGCGGGAGAGCGACACGTTAGCATTCGGGATAAACAGGAAACCAGCGCCATCTTGTAATGGCGTTTGAGCCAGCGGACTGCTGCATTGTAGAGCAGGCTACTCACAGAGATCCACCTGTCTCTGTCTTCTAAACCCTGGTGTGCACCACCTTGTCTGGCCTGTTGTTTGTTTTTGAGACTGGCTTTACTGTATTGGTCAGGATGGTCTAGAACTCGTGGCTGAGATGATCTTCTGACTAGATTCTAGAGTAGCCGAAACTATAGGCAAATGCACCACTGTGCTGCCTGACATCTGCGTGTGTGTATATATGTTTCACTTTCTTTTCGTTTATTTATTTATGGATTGGGTCTTGCTATGTAGAACTGTGCAGGCTGAACTCCAACTTGTAAGTTTATTGTTTCTGTCTCCGGAGTGCTGGAATTAGAGGTGTACACCACCACTACCCCACACTCCATTACTTAGCTCTTCTTTTTCCAAGCCTGTTTCTGCTGACGAGCACGGAGGTGTCGTTACAGTGAAGTACTCACACCTCCAGGCAGTACTGAAGGTCCAGGCTTCATCTATAGTAAGAGGTGCCCCCTCACCTCCCCACCAAACAAGCTTACTTCTTCACCACAGCCACCCAGCAGGTGACCCAGGTCATTGTGAGGCCAGGATGTTACCGTTCTGTGCACAGGGGCATCTCTGTGCTCCACACAGAATCGAAGTGTCGGGCACATAGCTAAGATATTTAGTGAAAAGTGTCTTCTGGACACGACAGGGCCATTGCACCCACGGACTCACTGCTGCTGTGGTGACCTGCACAAAACCCGAGGTCGGTCAGACAATATTTCATAAGGGTCCTCCTCAGGAGGCTCCACCCTCCCAGAGGGACTATTGGCAGTTAAAGGTTGCTGGAGGGAGGAGTGTTTTTCAGTGGTGTAGTTGAAACGCTGCCCATGTTCCAATAAATATCCTCCCCTATGCTCAGGCAAGCAACCCTAACTAATCTCAGTGCGTAAAACAAAACAAAACAAAACAAAACAAAACAAAACAAAACAAAACAAGAAGACATGGAAGTAGAGGAGGCTGACTGGGAAGAAAGGTGTCAGCGGGTGACCAAAAGTCATTATATACGTGTGCGAAAATTTCCCTTCCCCCTCAGTAAATATTTGCTGAATTCGTGGCCAGACGAACGGGGACAGCAACCAGTTTTCACAGAAGCTCTCCGGACGGACAAGTGCTCCAACCCGATGAGAAGGGGTCGCATCAAAAGCACCTGGGGAGATGAGCCCCGCCCCTAAGTGGCAGGCGGACCCCCGTCACGTGTTGGCGGCTAGCCAATCGTCCAGGGAGGGCGGGGCAGAAAAAAAGGGTGGGCCTGGCCCAGAGGACATTCCTGACTGAACTTAGATCAATTCGGGGGCCTCATGTCGCAAAACGGAGCTGATCCTGAGCAGCGCCAGCAGGCGTCAGAGGCGGACGCCATGGCAGTGACCTTCCGGGCGAGCGGTAATTGCAGGGCGGCCCGGACCCGCTGCGGCGCGGAGCCGAGCCTTCCTATTCCGTAGGAAGTTCTGGTCCCAGCGTCAAGGTCGGCACTCCCACCCGAAGCCAGCCAGGGTGGCGGGCCGAGGGAAGGAAGGGCTGGCGGCCGTGTGGCACTGCGAGAGTTTAACCCTTTACCTCCCCGCCGGCAGCCTTTAGCTTCTAGAAACAGTTCTCCGACTGAGCGCCCCCGAGCTTGGGCCTGCTAGGGCGTTAGAGCCATCCAGGGAAGAAGAAGGAGACAGGGAGGTTTCTGACTGATCTTGACTGACTGTCCCCAGAACACCAGCATATCCGCTACAATCCGCTCCAGAATGAGTGGGTGTTAGTGTCGGCCCATCGCATGAAGCGACCCTGGCAAGGACAAGTGGAGCCCCAGCCTCTGAAGACAGTGCCCCGCCATGACCCACTCAATCCTCTGTGTCCCGGGGCCACTCGAGCCAATGGGGAGGTAAGCCCGAATACCCACACAGCCAGGAGGAGACAGGAGGAAATAGTTCTCCCGTATTGCTGCCCTTCACCCACAAGAGGGAGCAGTGCGCCTCTTTTTGGGTCATATCCCGTCAAGCAACTTTGATCCCTGGAGTGTGCCCGCTTGCCCCTTGTGTAGGCCTGGAAGCCCATCAGGTGGTGGTGTTTCTAGCCTGTTCTTGTCAGTAGGTGAATCCGCACTATGAAGGCACCTTCCTGTTTGACAATGACTTCCCAGCTCTGCAGCCCGATGCTCCGGATCCAGGTACCCTCCAATCTAACCCGTGTTGGGGAGAAGGGAGGCTGGATCTGTCGGGGGACCCTGTGCTGCAGAGGGTAATGCTCCTTTATCTCAGGACCCAGTGACCATCCTCTTTTCCGAGCAGAGGCCGCCAGAGGAGTTTGGTAACTATGGGTTTCCCCTCTTACAACCTCCAGCCCAGAGTTGAAGAACTAAGACCTGGACTATCTCTCGGTCTTATCTTCTCTCACCACCTAGTAAGGTCATGTGCTTCCACCCCTGGTCGGATGTGACGCTGCCACTCATGTCAGTCCCTGAGATCCGAGCTGTCATCGATGCCTGGGCCTCAGTCACAGAGGAGCTGGGTGCCCAGTACCCTTGGGTGCAGGTCTGTTGGGGGGGAGGTGTAATAACGTTGGTTTGGGGAGTAGCATTACTGCTTCCACAGGGTGTGGTCAGGAGAGGGTTGGCTTGATGTGTCTTTGACTATTAAATCTCTGTACTCACACCCACTAGATCTTTGAAAACAAAGGAGCCATGATGGGCTGTTCTAACCCCCACCCCCACTGCCAGGTAAGTATGTCAGGGATGGTAATGGCTTTCTTGGCTGGGTCCATGCCAACACTGAGGACAGAACTGGATTAAGGGATGGAACAAAAGAGATGCATTAGTAATGTGGAGGCTTAGAGATAACGGACCTGCTTGCTCTTCTCTGTTCTCGCCCCTTGACAGGTTTGGGCCAGCAGTTTCCTGCCCGATATTGTCCAGCGTGAAGAACGGTCTCAGCAGAGTTATCACAGCCAGCATGGAGAGCCTCTATTGTTGGAATATGGCCGCCAAGAGCTCCTCAGGAAGGTGGGAGAGCACCAGGCCCTGTGTCCCCAAGGAGTCTCTAGCCCTTTTACCCTCAAAGTGCATGAAAGGGAGTTGGGCTGGTAGCAGTCATCTAAAGGAAGGTAGCTTAGACTAGGCTGGCAGCAGAAGCAGAGAGACTCAGTTGGATTCCTCTCTTTCGCTTTCCTGATACTTGCCCCCTTCCCCTCTCACATTCACACCTCATTTCCATGCTGTGTGTCCAGGAACGTCTGGTCCTATCCAGTGAGCACTGGCTAGTCCTGGTCCCCTTCTGGGCAGTGTGGCCTTTCCAGACACTACTGCTGCCCCGGCGGCATGTGCGGCGGCTACCTGAACTGACCCCTGCTGAACGTGATGGTAAGGATCGCAGGTAGGACCCTGGGATTGGGCGCTGGATAGAATGACCAGCACCTGTTCCCAGGCTGACAGTCAGGCTCTGATTCCAGATCTAGCCTCCATCATGAAGAAGCTCTTGACTAAGTATGACAACCTATTTGAAACATCTTTCCCCTACTCCATGGGCTGGCACGGTAAGGCTTTTGGTGGTGGAGTAGCCCCAACACTATTTCTGGGATTCTAGGTCCTAGCTTAGAAAACTGCAGTCCCTACCAGGCTTTAAACCATCTGGTGGCCTTAAAGCAAGTGTCCAGAGCAGGGGTGCTGGGACTGAGGTGGAGTAATTTGGTGAAACTGTCACTGAGGACCAGTTCCCTGGTGGAATACTGGGAACTATAGTATTTAGGTACCTGGTCTAGTTTAGGGGAGGGGCCAGGCTGAAGACTTGAAAAGGGACCTTCCTGATCATTTCTGTCTGTTTCTTGTCAGGGGCTCCCACGGGATTAAAGACTGGAGCTACCTGTGACCACTGGCAGCTACATGCTCATTACTACCCCCCACTCCTGCGCTCCGCTACTGTCCGGAAATTCATGGTTGGCTATGAAATGCTTGCCCAGGCTCAGCGGGACCTCACTCCTGAACAGGTCAGGGCTCAGAGCACCCTGGGTCTTCATAGCCCCCTTCACCTCACTGTCTCAAGGGATCCCAACAGTCATGACCCTGAGGATCCTCATTAAAAAAATATATAAGTATTCCTAAGAACTCAGTTGCTGCACAGCTCCGTCCTCCGGTGACTTCAGCTGTCCTTGTCACCAGTCTTCCAGTCCCATAAGCCCTCCTCAGTATTTCCTGGTCCCAGACCGCCATACCATTCTGGGTCCTTGTCCCCTTCTAGGCTGCAGAAAGATTAAGGGCACTTCCTGAGGTACATTATTGCCTGGCGAAGGAAGACAAGGAAACCACGGCCATCGCTTGACCATGATGACAGCAGAGCCTTGAGTCTTTTCGCCTGAGAGACCTGGGACCTGGAGTTTGGGCAGATGTGACATCAATAAAACTGCATCTCAAATGCTAACCATGTTTTTGTGACACCAGAGAAATGTGAACTTTTACATTCTGGAGTCTTGGGGAAAGGCTAAGTGTGACTCCAAACACTCTTTCTTGCCTACAAATGTTCAAGATGTAGGCAAGAAAGATTTGATGCAAGAATTCCTTCCCAAGCGAGACACGATGGGGCAGACCTGTAATTCCACCAAATTGGAGGCTGAAGTAGGATTGTGAACTTGAGCCAGCTTGGGTTACCTAGCAAGAGCTAGCCTCTGAAACCAATGCCAAGCTGGGCCTAGTGGTGTAGGCCTGTATCCCGGCTACCTAGGAGGCTGAGGCAGGAGGATTGTAAATTCAAGGCAAGCCTGAATAGCTTAGAGAAACCGTCTTGAGAAATAGCTCAGTGACAGAGTATTTCTCTGATATGTGTGAGACCCTGTGTTCAACCCTGAGTTTGGGAAAAAAAAATTCTACCTCCGATCTCTGAACAATATTCAGTATTGTATCTGATCTTCTTAACTTGTGATATAAACATCATTCTAATTTTGGAGACTATTTTAAAAATCTTATGTTCTTAGCTTGGCAGAGTCTTTGGGAAGGCCAGTGCCTTTTATATCACTGGGTTTATTATTGTCAGTTCACCAAGCCTGGGCCTCAAAGCTTGGTGGGGAGAGGGTGAGGAGAATCCTAGTCCCAAAGGTCAGTCCAGAGCTGGGCTGCTGGCCAGAAGCCTGGTTTTGTGAGTGGCCACAGCTAGACTCTGCTCCAGACCACAGGGGCTAAAAGGGTGGGTTGGGAGTGTGCATGTGGCTTGGTGTTCTTGGCTTCCTCCAGCTTCTCCGAGGGTATATGCAGCCTCAGTCCCGTGCCTATGCTGTGGTCATTGTACAGGGCTCAGCATGGAGAAGACAGCTAGGGGTAGCCCCAGGGACGAAGTGATCTTGAGTCTACCCTCTCCCTCCTGGATCTGTTTTTCCTTGTGATAGTGAACAACAGGCCATTCGATTTATGAGACCAGAAGTCATGTGGTCTTCTCCAGATTCTAAGGCAAAGTTGAGAGATGTGAGGGACGTGGGGATGGCCAGAATGCCTTTCCTCCATTCTTTTCCATGGGAACTGAGTCTTAGGGTTGAGAAGTCACACTAAACCTGGGCAAGTGACTGGGCCTGACCTAGAAGAACCCAAGCTTCCTCTTCCTGCCTTCCTACCTAGGGCCATTCCTCCCGAGACCTTGGAGGGATGAGGGGGGTGCCTGGGTTTGGGAATATTGCCGGGGTCTAGAAATTCAGACGAAGTAGGCATCTCCCTTGAGGTTCCCTGAGTAGGTGGCTAGTTTTAGGGCATATATAAACACACACACACACACACACACACACACACACACACACACACACACCTAACCTTGCCTGTATTTGGAATCGCCTGAGGGGTTTTAGAAACAGTACTGGGGTCTAGATGCAATGGCCAGGGATTGTGATTTAACCGGCATGGGATGGGGCCTTTCTGTTTTAAAAGTTCAGCACTTCGAAGTTTGAGAACTACACCAACCCTCCCGTTTTCCTATCTTATCTGGAGTCAGGGGCACCTTCACCGAATGCAGTCAGCCGCCCAGTGGTTCAGTAGGGAACCTGAGGCTGTGTGGACAGCTGGGAAGGGACGAGCCTGAGCACTTTGAAGCCAGCTGTCCCCGGGAGGACAGGCCTTCAGGAGAGGTATGAGGAATGTAGCCTCAGGTTGTGTCCTAGGAATCCTACTCTGGGCACCCTCCTCCTAAGTTCCAGACGGGACAGGAAGTGTCCGGAGGAGGTGGAAGTGATTGGCAGTTGGAGGCTCCAATGGGCCGAGAGCCCCCCCTGTTCACCTCTCTCGTTCTATTGGCGCCTGGAGGAGCCGCCCCGACTGCGGGAGTCCAGGGAAGGAGGGAGTAGAGGCCGGGGCAGAGGGCGAGGGTGGAGGGCGCTGGCGGCGGCAGCCGCGGAAGGTGAGGCCTGCTGGGACCCGGGTGTTGACTCCCAAGTCCTGCCAAGAGGGGGCGGGGCCGGGTGGTGTGTGATCTGAAAGGCAGGGAGTGACTGATGGACTAGGAGTGTGTCTGTGTGAGTTCGAGGCAGCGTCTGGGTGTGACGATGTCAGAGTGTGAGGCTCTGGAACTGGTGTCATCTGGCGTATCTGTCAGCGAACGTGACTGCGTTTGAGAGTGTGATTGTAGCTGGGTCTGCTTGCTGCGGCACAGCGACTGTGGGAATGCGGCTGTCAGTGGGCAACTGTTGTGTGTGTGTGTGTTTGTAAGAGGGGCAGGGACCACACCAGGGAGTGTGTCTTGGGAAGCTCCGTGGGGGTCTTAGATTTTGTCTGCCAGTGTGAGAGTGGGTGGCCGGGTTTTTGTGTGATAATGTGTGACTTCAGAGATAGAAGAGCAAGAGCGAGCCTTGTGACCGTGGTGTGTGCTATACCCTAGCCTAGGCGGTGTGCGAGTGAAGCTGTGTTCTTATATTCGGGGGAACTTCAGTTGTTGGGGGAGACTGACTTCTACCCAGCCTGCAGCATAGACAGATCCACCCCCATTGCACATGGCTGTCCTTCTTCCTCTGCTCAAGATTTGTGGGGGGCTGAGGATGCAGCTCAGTCAGAGAGTGCCTGTCCAGTGTGAGCCAGGGCCTGGGTTCCGTCTCCAGTGTTGAAAGAGTAAGTCCCATCGCTGGTCCACTGCTCTTATTTGAGACAGGCCACGCGTATCCTAAGCCTCTGGATTGCTGGGATTACAGGTGCGGCACATCTGTTTTTATAAGTGCTGGGCATCAAACCTCGGGTTTTGTGCATGTTAGGCAAGCTCGGCCAATTGCGCTCCATTCCTAGGTCCCTGGTCTAGTGGTGTTTCTGTTTTCATGCCTGACTGCGTTTCTTCACATTTCTTCCGCTGTCCCCATGATTATCTTCCTGGAGAGATTTTTATCTCTCTCACAGATTTTTCTCCCAGGTGTCTCTGTGTCTCTGCTTTTCTAGTTCTGACGGCAAGCTGTCTCTCAGTTTCCCTATGCTTGATTTCCCTGTTTACTCTTGTTTCTGGCCACACAAGGGCTTGTAACCTTGACCCAATGCTGATCTGTCACTAAGAGCTCCTGTGAGCTCCTTATGGCTAGGAGTCGCTTTTAAGGGAGCACTGCGAACTCCCTGCACCCCCTCACACATAATGTGTATGCCTTTGTGTCAGTGGGACCACTAGTAGACTGAGATGTGTAAATGTGTCTGGGTCTGAGTGTATCAGGGTGACGACTGTGAGTGACTGTATCTACGAATATGAGTCTGAGGGTAGCCGTGACTCCAGTATATCTGGCACCAAGGGATCAAAGGCATTTCCTGGTGCTGAGGCCCAACGGGTGGAGGGGAGAATAGAAATGGCTGGAACTTCCAGGGAAGGGGGGAACTGGACCCTGGCCTTTCCTTATATTCTCCAGTGTGAGGCCTGTTTTCCCCCGGAAACACAGCCAGCTGTGCGCGTAGGGAACATTTGTTGGAGAATGGAAAGAATAGGAATGAGTGTGTGTGTGTGTGTGTATGTGTGAATTTTTTTTATTGTGCCCACATGTGTTCAAGTGAATATCCTTGTTTTAGTTAACTGTATCCAGCGAGTCCCTGAGTAGATATGGTTTTGGTGGCTCTTCTGGCGACAGGGATGGAGGCAGAAGCAAACCTTCTCTCCCTCTTGCTGGTCCTGGCTGTGTCTCTGGCTTCCTTTTCCAGCTTGAGGGGGGCGGCCTCTTCCCTTCCCAGGCCCTGGGGTGGGAGGGAAGGAGAGAGGAGGGAAGAAGGGGTGGGAGGAGGGGGCCTGGCTAGGGGTGGCTAAGCTCAAGGCCCAGAGGGGGCGGGGCAGAGAATGGGAAGGAGGGGGTGGTTCTGGGGTCCCAGGACTGAGTGGAGACAGTGCTGTAGCCTGTAGGAGGAAGTCTTGGAGGCCATGGACACTCAGCCACTGTGATTATCGAGGTAGGGCGAGGCTGAACAGGGTGAATGGGGCTGGGGACCTTGGGGGTGGGCCAACAAGACATTCAGGGTGACACAGATATGTGAAGGCCTCATTCTGTTTTACTCTGGAGGGGTCTTCTGGCACTCTGACTAAGGCCTTGCCCTCTGCTCCTTCCTTGCTACCTTGTGCTGCTGGGTCTCCAACCCAGAGTCTTTTCTCTCAGCACCCCGCTCCTTCCCTGCACGCACATTTCTCAGATTTTGAGTTCCTGCTGCTCCCAATTCAGACCTCTTGCACACTGGCCCCCACTGCCGTTGCCTCTGGTCCTGAACACCCCCCCCCCCCACTTGCTGCTGTGGCCCCCACACCAGGCGCCTGCTCCTGCAGGCTCCCAGCTCCCCTCCCTTCTCCGCCACCCTGTCTCCATCTCCATCTGCTGGCTCCTCGCCTGCTCTCAGCCTCTGGCAGCAGCCAGGGCATCTGGATCCGCTTAATTCTGCAGCTCCAGCCTGCACCCTAGCTCTATCCAGCCTCACAGGCTTGAGACCAACAAGATTTCAAGCCAGGCCCATCTGAGTGGCCCAAGTACTAGAGTAAGAAGCCAGGCCCAGGCGAGAGGCTTGGCCACCAGAGCAGGCTAGGCCTCATGTTGTGATTATAAGGCGCATTTGGACCCATCATGCCAGCTCCCTATCTTAGGGTGATGAGGTCTCATCTCATTATTTGCTGTATGTTGGCCAGAGGCAGTAATTAGCCTTGGTCAGGTTGGTGGCGAATGCCAGAATTTCCAGCAGCTGGATTGTATGGGTTAACGGGAGTGGCTGAGCCAGTGCCAGTCCTTGGTGCCAGGGGTGGGTGCCAAAGGTGATGTGTATGTGTGTGTATGTGTGTGTGTGGGGGAATGTTGGCATAGTCTGTTGCCTCTGGCTTTTGTTCTGGGCCCTTAGCCCAGGACTGAGATGAACTGTGTGTGTGTGTGTGTGTGTGTGTGTGTGTGTGTGTGTGCACACACGGGAGCACACACACACACACACACAAGGACAAATATATATTGCACTGGGTATATGGTGGAAAGGGGACTTCAGGTTAGAGTCCTCAGTCATTTCCAATAGCTCCATTTCTCCTGATGCTTCAGTTTTCCTTAAGGAAGCCCAGCTTTGGAGAGGATGAGCCAGGTCCTAGCTCATCCACGGGCAACTCTTAAGCCTCCTTTCCCCCCACAGATGAGCAGCAGCTGCTCAGGGCTGAGCAGGGTCCTGGTGGCTGTGGCTGCAGCCCTGGTGTCTTCCTCCTCCCCCTGCCCCCAGGCCTGGGGTCCTCCAGGTAAGAAAATGCCACTCTGGGACCCCCTTAGGAGACTTGCTGTTCTCACTCTGGCCCATTCCTGTGGCCTAATCCCCCCACCATTTCTGACAGCCTGGGTCCCTTCTTTATCTTGTCCCCATCCCCATCATGCTTTGACCCAGCGACCCCCTCCCCCACACCCAGGGCTTAGCAGCTTGCCCCTCACCCTACCAGTCTCATGAATGGGAGGGGGGTACAAAAGAAGGGCTTCACTTCAGGAATGCCCTTCACAGGGGTCCAGTATGGGCAGCCTGGCAGGTCCGTGATGCTCTGTTGTCCTGGAGTGAATGCTGGGTAAGTGTTCACCTACTTGCTAATCTCATACTCATGGTTCTTTCTTGACCCTGTCCAGACCTCATGTTCCCTCCTGTTCTTGCTTCTTCTGGCCACGATCCTTGCCTCTCTGTCCTAACCCTCCGGCTGTTCTTATTCAGTAGAAAATTCAGCCAGTGTTGGGGATGTCGCTTAGAGGGCTTGACTGGCATGTATAAGGCCTTGGGCTTGATACCCAGTATCAAAAAATCATCAGTTAGTTAACTAGCCAGTATGTTTGCGTACCTGCTAAGTGCCTGGTCTGTTGTTGGCTCTGAGGTAACAGCAAGATGCACGTCCTCAAGAACTTCCATCCTAGTAGGGAAGACAGTAAGCACTCAAGAATCTTGCTGGGTCAAAAAGCAGCAGCCACACACGTACAGGTTAGAGTAGACGCACTCCTGACAGAGGGAACAGCTTGCGAAAATGCCCTGAGGTGGGAATGGCCTTAGTCAGGAGGAGCAGAGAGAAAAGAATGTGGCCTGTGGGGAAGGAAGGGTGAGGTGATGAAGGAAAAGAAGGCAAGAGCTAGACCACAAGGGCCTTTCTACAGGGAAGGGAACTGGGGTTCAGTCTCTTCCTTTTCGTTTTTATTTTACTACTTTGTCTATTTATTTTGATACCTGGGAGTGGTCTGGAGCTTGCTATGTAGCCCAGACTGGCCTTAAACTCATGAGCCCCCTCCTCCAGCGGCCTGAGGTGATAGGCACGCACCACCACGCCAGGCATGGGACTGTGGTTTATTGCAAGCGTGCTCAGAAGCTCCCGGAGAACAGTTGCATGGCCTGACTTAGTCTCTCCCTTCCATCACTTCGTCTCGCCGTCAGGACCCCAGTGTCCTGGTTTCGGGATGGGGAGTCGAGGCTGCTTCAGGGACCCGACTCTGGACTGGGACACAGACTGGTCTTGGCCCGCGTGGACAGCACTGACGACGGCACTTACATCTGCCAGACCCCGGATGGTGTATCTGGGGGCACGGTGACCCTGAAGCTGGGCTGTGAGTGAGGGAAGGTGGCCGTGAGGAGCCACCGCATTCCCAAGGGAACCTGGGGCCCCGAGCAAGCCCTCTGGGATAGGGAGGAGCTAGGGATGCCTCAGTCTTCAGCTGTACCCTCTGTCTCCAGTTCCCCCAGCTCGTCCCGAGGTCTCCTGCCAAGCAGTAGACTATGAAAACTTCTCCTGTACGTGGAGTCCTGGCCAGGTCAGCGGCCTGCCCACCCGCTATCTTACTTCCTATAGGTATGTGTGCCTGTGCAACTGGGGATGCTGGCGTGACATGGGTGTGGCAGGCAGGGAGGGAAGTTCTGACAAATTTCCAGAGAAGGCAGGGGGCCCTCTTTTCCTCCTGACCTCAGAGGACACCCTTTCTGTCAGGAAGAAGACCCTGCCAGGAGCTGAGAGTCAGAGGTAAGACATGAGAGAGAGAGACACTGGGGATACTAACTTGTGACTTATTTGCAAAACCCAAGACCATATCCTCCCTCCTAGGGAAAGTTCATCCACAGGGCCTTGGCCATGCCCACAGGACCCTCTAGAGGCTTTCCGATGTGTGGTCCATGGGGCAGAGTTCTGGAGTGAGTACCGGATCAACGTGACTGAGGTGAACCCACTGGGTGCCAGCACGTGCCTTCTGGATGTGAGGTTACAGAGCATCTGTGAGTACCCCAACCCCTGGCCTCCTTCCAGATTCCCATCACAGAGACTCCAGACAGACCCACACCCCCCTTGCTCCAACTTCCAACTAGTCCTCCCCTTTTCATACATAAAGACCAAGTAGTCAAGAGATGGGTTCTGTACACACTCTAGAGCAGCAGTTCTCAACCTGTAGGGGCCACATATCAGATATCCTGAGTATCAGAGATTTACATTATGACTCATAGCAGTAGCAAAATTATGGGTATGAAGTAGTAATGAAAATAATTTGATGGGGACAAGGGGGTTCTTCACAACATGAGGAACTGTATTAAAGGATCACAGCATTAGGAAGGTTGAGAACCACTGTCAAGAGGCTGCTGCCACTACCCACAAGTCCTTGGCTGCCTAACTGACTCCTGCTTCTAGGCCCCATGCTGAAGGCAGCCCAGTCTCATGCTCTCCCTGTCCAGGAGAAAGGCTGGCTGGTCCCTTTTCCTTCTTGATCTGAGTGTGGGGGGGAGAAGGCAGTAACACTTAGGTTGGAATTTGGGTCAGTGAATCTTCTGTGGATGATAAATTTCATATCACTCAAACTTATCAAAATCCTGCTATTGGATTGCTGCTTATTTTATAACAAGGATGACAGACAGATCCTGAGGCTGAGTGATGGAATTTGACATTTCCCCTCCCGCTGGGAGGTGTCTGACTAAAACAACTTTACGTACACACTGCCCACACTGCCCACACTGCCACACTGCGCACATTGCACACACTGCCCACACTGCCACACTGCCCACACTGCACACACTGCACACACTGCCCACATTGCCACACTGCGCACATTGCACACACTGCCCACACTGCCACACTGCCCACACTGCCACACTGCTCACACTGTGCATACTGCCCACACTGCCCACACTTCACACACTGCCTACACTGCACACGCTGCACACACTGTGGGGAGTGGGGAGGAAGGGAGGAGTACCTGTCACTTACCCTGGACTTTGTGTCTGGCTGTGCTTAGTGCGCCCTGACCCACCCCAGGGACTGCGGGTGGAATCAGTACCTGGTTACCCGAGACGCCTGCACGCCAGCTGGACATACCCTGCCTCCTGGCGCCGCCAACCCCACTTCCTGCTCAAGTTCCGGTTACAATACCGTCCAGCGCAGCATCCAGCCTGGTCCACGGTGAGGTCTGCAGTGTGTCTCAATCTTGACCTTCGGGTTCTGTCTCTGGTTTTGAGATCTTGAATGTTCTGCATAGCTTCTAGGCGTTGACTGTCTCAGAAGACCCAATTTCCCCCTATATAGTGTTCCCAGGTGTCTTTTCTGGCTGGGGCTGGGCAGGTTCTCTACTTACAACTTAGACCACACCCTGAGAAACCATTTTTACCTCCAGGTTGAGCCCATCGGCTTGGAGGAGGTGATAACAGATGCCGTGGCTGGGCTGCCCCATGCGGTACGAGTCAGTGCCAGGGACTTCCTGGATGCTGGGACCTGGAGTGCCTGGAGCCCAGAGGCCTGGGGTACTCCTAGCACTGGTGAGAGACAAGGACAAAGAAAAGGGCAGAGCCCTTACCCCAAAGCAACTGTCAACTAGACAGTTTTACCCACACCCTTGTTACGGTCTTTCGACACTGCTATTACTGTCCTACACTATAGCCCTGATGGCCTGCAGCCCTACTCTACCCTTAGCCCGAGTCTACTTCTGCACTTAGAGACTATATGTCTGCAAGTCTACAAGGCAGATCCCGGAAACTGGCCACACCCTTTGAAACTGCCTCTTAAGCCCCCATCTCGAACCTAGGTTCTAGTTCTGCCCCTGCCTTAGGAAGGCAGAAGCTTCTCTGTACACTTCTCAGGTTTCATCTTCCTTCAGGTCCCCTACAGAATGAGATGCCTGATGGGAGCCAGGTACACAAACAGCAGCAAGAGGCAGTAGTCGCTCAAGAGGACGGCCCCACCCCTCCAAGACCTTCCTTGCAGTCAGACCCAAGGCCACTTGGTAAGTTTGGGCCGATTGGTGAAGGTGTGTGGAAGATGGAAGTCCTAGAGAGACGATATCACCAAGCATGGCGGAACATTGCTCTCCCAGTGACTCACGACCTTCTCCCTCAGATCACAAGGACCCCTTGGAGCAAGTGGCTGTGTTAGCATCTTTGGGAATCTTCTCTTTCCTTGGTCTTGCTGTTGGAGCCCTGGCTCTGGGGCTCTGGTAAGTGAGTGCCACTGGTTCCTTAGCTGTAACCCCCAACAGCTGCTTTGATGCCCAGAGACCACATCCATTCCCACCCGCAGGACCTCCTCCTGTTCACTGCTTGCTGAACCTGCCTGGTTTCGGAACGCCTTCTCCCCAGCTGACTGTGCTCTCCCTCCTGCTTTTCACTAACCCCTCACCCCTTGCTAATATATATCCTCTTGGAGGAGATGGGGGACTGGGGTAACAGCTGCCCTTTTATCTTCAGGCTGAGGCTGAGACGGAGTGGCAAAGATGGACCTCAAAAACCTGGGTTCTTGGAACCAATGATTCCAGTGGACAAGCTTCCAGGTAAGTAGCACTTAGTAATGTAGGCCCCCCTTGAGTGTCTGGCTTAAGAACCTGATGCCCTAGTGATTTCATGTACCGGGATCACGGGAGTTGGGGCTTCTCGTTTTTATATCTAGACTAGGGGAAGGGGTAGACCTTTCATTCTTGAGTACCTGGTCTCAGAAATGGGTCTCTTCCTTCTTGGAGTACTGGGAATCCTAGGTAGCTCCCTTCATTTTCAAGGTGTTGGAACTGGAACTGGATCTTGCCCCCCCCCCCCTTTAAATGTCTTGGATAAATGCTTGCTCCTCTCCCTGATTTGAAAAAATTAAATTGTAGTATTACTGTGTTATGTGTGTATGATATGTGTGTGCAGGCACATATGTGCCATGGCACATGTTTGGAGGTCAGAGGACCTTGTGGAATCCTTTCCACCTTCACGTGGGTGCCAGGGATTGATCTCAAGGCATCAGGCTTGCTTGGCACATGCTTTACCCACTGAGCATCTTGCTCCCCACCCCCTAGGCCCAGAGCTATGTCTACTTTCTTATCTTTAGGGTGTTAGGGCTCCCTCAAAAGTGGCCCCCCGTTCTTCCTCAGAGTGTTTGGTTTAGGAATGCTCCCCTTTTATTCTCAAAGGATGTCTGGACTCAGTCCTGCTGTTGCATGACTTGCTCCCTGCTCTTCTAGGCATCCCAAACCCGCAGAGGACCCAGGAGAACTTCAGCTGATCCCACCTGTAACCCTGTCAGGCTGGGGTGCTTAAATGGGCAGGCAGAGAGAGGCAGGGCAGTGGATCCCCGTGGATGGAGGTCTCAGAAGTTGGAAGCCCTTTTCTTTGAGACCCGATATTCCAAACGTCCTGCCAGCTCAATGCTGTCTGAACCTCTGATGTCATCCTTGAGGTGGAAGTCCACTTGAGGAATGTGTGTAGATGTGCGTGTCTGTGTCCATCTGTGACTGTGTGTATGTGAGATAAGGGACATACATTCTCTGTATGTGTGTATATAGATGCTTGGAGAGTGTGTGCAGACCTTGGCCTTGGCCCTTGTGGGGACTGTGAAGAGTTGAAATAAAGAGACCGAAGAAGTTTTTGGAGATTACTGTCTAATGTTGTTTTATTAGTTTTGTTGTTGGGGGCTCGAGTACATTTTCATTTGTAGTTCCAGATTTAAGTTGGGCAGTCCTCTGGACCCTTTTTCCATGGCGCTCAAACCACCGAGCCAGGCTATGGTTCTGAGGATGAACACAAACACTGCGCCGAGCCAGGTGAAGCCTGGGAAGGGAAAAATCCAAAGCTATGCCCGGATTTAGGAGATGAGCTTAGGTAGGGTTCAGGGGTTGGGGGCAAGAGCCAGACAAAAACTTGAGTAGGCATCAGAATTAGCATTGGGGCTGGGATTGGGATCAGCATGAGGTGTTCTGACTGAGGCAGTTAGAGGTACCAAGGTTGGGGGCAGAGCTCACACAATAGCCTGAAGGTGACAGTCTCCATCAGCCTCCTGCTGTTCCACATGGATGATCTTCCTCAGTAGCTTGTTCGGGAGTGGTTGTCTGTAGAGCTGGGTACAGCAGGTAGTGCTGGAGGGCAGTGGCAAGGCTATAGAACAATAAGGTCATGTCTTCAGAAAGGTCTAGACCCACGGCTGCTCTATTAGATAGCTGGAACTTTCTGGGCCCCGTCCCTTCTAGTCCATCCACTCATCGTTCTGTACCCTCCAAGCACTTACCTGCTCCAGGGTCCAGGCTCAGAAGCAACACTATCAACAGGAGGCTGCTGGTGGGTGAGAGCCCCTCCATGCCGCTCAGCCTAGATACTTCTTCCCTTCTCCTCCCCACCCTACCTTTTATCTAGTTGCGTTTTGCCTGGGGCACTCGGTGAGTCAGAGACAGGTGGCAATACCTTGCTTATCTTGTGATACTCAGTTCTAACTCTTGGCCTGCTGTCACTGACCCCATCCCTTCCAAGACTGCCATTTCCCATGGGCTCCCAAGCCCTGGACAGAGAACTCTGAAGAGAGGTAGTGAATGGTGTAGGGGCTGACGTTACAGTGGCTAAGGACAGCCACGATTCACTGGGCATCTACTGACAGGCATTTATACTCATCCCATAGGCACACATTCATAAGTCATACGTTGGTCACGTAACCCCATAAAGTCACACCCATGACTATATAATCATAGACAAAACCATACAGCTCCAGTTATACCCCAAAGTCCCACTGCCATACATTTGCATTTCCACAATCATCCCTCTGTACTATCATATACTACAGACATATTCTGATGGAAGAGTTTATGGGGGAGGAACAGAAGCTAGCACTAACCTGTCTTCATTTTCTCCCTACTCCCTGCCCTGGCCTGCCTATGTTATCAGGAGAAATTGATGGGACTGGGTCCCTAAAACAGACTCTTCTTGGCTAAGGGGGGAAGTGCGGTGGATAAGGAGGAGAACCACAAGCTCTTTGATGCCCGATTGCTGATGTTAAAACAGGTGAAAGGGGGCTAGCCTGGTGTACATAGTGAGTTCCAGGCCAGCTGGGCTACATAGTGAGACCCTGTCTCAACAAACAAACCAACATCCCAGAAGACGACAAAGGCCCTCTCCCAAATCTCACCTTCTTGCTTCTCCTTAGTCTTGTTCCATGGATGCCAGCTTGTCAGTGGGAGCCTGGGGGTTTCCAGACATAGTCTCTGGCTTGTTGGAGACATCAGACTCAAGAGCTAAGTTAGGTCTCTTTTGATTCAAATTCCATCCTCTTTACACTCTGGGCTCAAAGGAATATACCTCTCCCAACCCAGGTTCAGAAATCCCCATTTTCCCAAACTCTGAGCACCCCATCTACTTTTCCCTTCTTTCTCTTCCATGCAAAATTCCTGCTCATTTTGAGTCAACTCTTTCTGTAAAGCTGTGGAATGCTGGGGGTGGGGCATGCTTATTGGGTTAATGGCTCGGACTCCTAATCCGGGAATGTCAATTTTCAAGTCCTGTTCTGGATTTGAAATATAAACTGAGCCACAACCCTAAGAACCCATCTCTTATCTATATGTTGTATTTTCTGCTAAGAGGCCAGTCATTCTCTGTAGATAAGCTCTTGGGATAGGGCTGCCACTGGCTCTGAGCAGCTTGCTCTGCTATAGCTAGGTGAGACTCTAAACCTTGCTCCCTCCTGACAAGGGTGAGACCCAAAGACCCTTCTGGACATGGTCTCAGCAGTCTTCTGACTGGGAGGATGTGGACCCAGGGCTAGACAAAGCATCTGATGTAGACACCGAAGGAATGGCTAAAAGTTTGCACACTTTTAGTATTTGAAAGTAACCACAACCCAGGGGTCACTCATCTGGAATTTTTGGTACCTGAGGCTTCAGTGTGTCTCTCTTACTCCCTGTCTAGACATTTGTCCCAAGGCTTGGGTGTAGCATCAAAGAGAGACAGAGACAGACTGACAGGGAGGAGAGAGACAGAGAGATAGATAGATAAATTCTGAGGAAATCCCCCAAGTTGTATCATCTTGCCTTATATGTTTTGTTAACTAGTTGCCTGCCATTTGTGAGCTCCCCTGACTTGTCAATCCAGAGATCTTTGGAAGGCAGAAACATTTTCCTGGCTGTGTACCCATCTCTCCTTTTTTGGCTTCTCCAAAGATAGGAAGGCCAAGTCTTCTTTCCCAGCACAATCTGCTACGACAGGGGCAGTGCCAGGCCAAAAGTGAGCTTTGGGCTCATCCAGAATCCAGGCTGTCTCCATCACTTAATCATCAGGTGAGGAGGCGAAGGGAGCAGCCTGACTCTGGCCACTGTAAGAGTTGGTTCCAGAGTGATTTGGGTTGGATAAAAAGGGGCGGCAGGACTCTTCTGGGGATGCCAAGTATCTTTAAATCTGGGATCAGGGGCTGGCAAGATGGCCATGGTGCCAAGCCTGAGGACCTGAGTTAGACCCCTGGAACCCATATGGTAGAAAAAGAGAACAGACTCTCACAAGCTGTCCTTTGACCTCTGTCTGCATGCACATGCACTGTGGTGGACACACACACACTCGTAATTTAAAAAAACAAACAAACAAACAAAAAAACCCAAAAAAACTGGGCTCGGACTGGAGGAGTCGGTTAGGGGTTTTAGCTGTAGGAAAGGCCTTGGACCCTTAACCCTTGTCACTCCCCTGAGGTAGACTGCTAGAGACAGCTTCTAGGAACAGGTCCTTCCTCTCGCTGACAGCTGACTCTGTAACTTTGGCTAAAATGTTTTAGATCCACTCCCAGGAAGAGAAGATTCTTCAGGCACTTGGCAAAGTTCCGGCTAGAGGAAGGCAGTAACAGCTGGAGTTGTGGGAACATTGATAAGTGGCAGAAATATGTGGCCTACTGTGTAGGTGCTTTTGGGGAGGGTGTGGTGGGGTGGCAGGGAGCCAGTCACTGATAGTAATTGGAAGCCTGACGATAATTGGGGGCCCTTAGGAGCAACGGAGGCCTTGGCATGCAAGGGCATCCTACCAGGGAGGGACGCCCTGCGAGTAAGAAAACAGCAGGTGTGGAGTGGGATTCCCAGCACCAGTGGCGGCTGCGGCGGTAAAGTCAGGAAGGCAGTGGGCGTGACTTTAAATCTTTAATGCACCGGCTGTCTGTGCAGCGGCGGTGGGGGTGCGACAGAGGAGACCACGACCTGAGCGCTGGGGAGCAGGCCTCAGGCCGCTCGACAAACAGCTCATTAGGCCCCGCAGAGGCTCCAGCTTCTGCTCCCGGGGGTGCGCCGAGCTGTAGGGCGACCCGACAATGACATGAGGCGGGGCAGGGGCTCCTGAACTCCCCCACATCCGTCCTCCGACACTGAACCTCGTTCATGCCCCCGCGAAATCGCAGCCCCCTCACCTCCGCTCCCTGCGCCACATTCGCAGCCAAGGAAAAAAGTAGAAGCAGCCCCAGTAGATCCTGCAAAGAGAAGGCAGAGCCGGACCGGGAGGGGCGGGGCTGACCCACAGACCCCACCCCTGGAACCTCGCCCGCCAGCAAGCCCCGCCCCCGGGGGCTGGACATCAGCAGCCCACGCCCCACGAGGGCCCGCTCCGCCCGCCCCAGGACGCGCACCTTCCCCCACCCCCGGCCTAATATCCCTCCCCCGCACCACCCGCCTCCACTCACTCCTCCTCCGCTTCCAGCGCCACCTCGTATCTCCTCAATCGCGACATGTCCCGGGCTCCGAACGGTTCCTGGGGAGCAGCATGATACGAACACTTATTCCCAGCCGCAAGTCCCCTTCTCCATCCTTCCTAGGACGAGTCTGAATCGTCCTCAGGTACTCTGAGGCAGGTGGCCCCCCGCAAGCCAATTGCCACATCGGGACAGGATGGGATGATGATATGGTAGTCACTGGAAGTTAAGGCGTTAGAAGGACGGTTATCTAGGGACCCGGGCGTGGAGTCGTCCAGGAGAGCGGTCTGGCAGCAGTGGGGCTGGGTCATTTAGGGCCCTGGATGAAGATTTTTCAGGGGCTGGAGTCACCTGAAGGGGGGCTCAGGGGTCGGCACAGCCTAAACTCCCCGCCCTCCCTGGCTCCGCCCCGGAAACGGACCGTTAACAATTACATCACAGGGATACCTTCGCACTCGAGGGGTGGGGCTTGCGTATCACCCGGAAGGGGAGGAGCCAGTTCTTCGTCGGAGGAGGCGGGTTCAAAGTGTTGCGCTGAGTGGTGGCCCTGTGTTTTGTCACTGGAGGGGCGTAGTCAGGAGTTTATTAAGATACTGGATACGCAGGACCCTCTTTCCTAGGGACGGAGTCAGATTTTAGAGTTCCACACGTTGGTAGACTGTGGCCTTGGCCCGAGGCCGCAGTAAAAAGTGCTTTGGGGCTCTCCCCACAGGGTCTCTCCCCCACCTCCCCGTCCCGCACCCCCACTTTCCTGACTTTGACCCTGTCAATTGCTTTTCTTGCTTGCCCAGTTCTTGAATTACCTCAGGACGGAAGGAATAGACCCCCAGAGAGAACACAGCCTAGACTAGCTAGGGTAGGGAAGTATTTCTTAGTCAAATCGTCTAATGGTCAGAGGGTCATCGCTCCTCCTCTCGAGCTGAGACAGTGATTTTTATTTTTTCAGTCATTTAGTCAAATGCTATTGAATGTCTAGGAAATGGTGTGCCCATCTTATTTATATTAGATTTTTAGCTTGTTGATGAGCGTCTTGGGAACTCTTCTTGTAACGGGCATCTAGAGTGAAACTTGTTGAAGACCTTCCCCTTAGGTCTGTGGAGCCTGATGCTTTGTGGTGTTAACTGTTGGAACTGAATGCAGTAGGAGTTGGTAACAATACTTTCTCATTGCGTGGATTCCGCGCTGTCTTCCTGGTTGTGGAAGCTTTTGGGGGAGGGGTCCCTTTTAAACTTCTTAGTAGGTGCATTAGTTTCATGCTCCTTGGTTTCTGTTCTGACAGCGCCAGCAATCAGGAGTTTGAACAAGGCGTATGGTGGGAAATACGGCATAACATCTTGCAGAGGGCTGGAGTTTGGATTCCAGCACCCACATTGGGTGGCTCACAACCACCTGTAACTCCAGCTCCAGGGGGAGCTGATACCTCTGACCTCCAAGGACACCAGCCCTCCTCTGCATATGCTCCCTCATAATTAAAAATAAAATAAATCCCAACCAATGCACATAAAATCAAATTAAAAAATAAAATAACTCTTTAAAACAATTTAAAAAGGTGTGTGTGTGTGTGTGTGTGTGTGTGCATTGTTATCCTTAGGGAAAGTTTGCAGTACTGATCTCGTGAGGTATTTGAACTGTCATTCTCAAGGGTGGGAGTCAGGATTTGGCACAGGGTTAGAGTAAAGAGCACCCCTTAACTTCACTCTCCTGCCATGATGGACAGACTGTAACCTTGAACTGTGAGCTAAAATAAACCCTTTCTCCCTTAAGTTACTTTTGTCAGAGTATTTTATTTTATTTAATTAATTTATTTAGAGACAGGGTTTCTCTGTGTAGTTTTGGTGCCTGTCCTGGATCTCGCTCTGTAGACCAGGCTGGCCTCGAACTCAGATCCACCTGGCTCTGCCTCTCGAGTGCTGGGATTAAAGGCCTGTGCCACCACCGCCCGACTGTCAGAGTATTTAATGGCAGCAAGAGAAAAGAACCCAAGACACCCCACCTCTTCCCTGTAGTTCTGAGCTATGTGGGGGTTGGAGGAGTAGGGACGACGAGACAGTCTCTCACTTTCTGGGAGCACACTCACAGGAGCAGGGCAAGTCTAGAGAAATACACCTCTCAGATTCCCCAAGGTCTGCTCAGACCCACATAGCCATCATCTAACTCCACTCCTCCTGGGGGTGAGCAATGCCAAAAGAAAATTCTTTAAAATCAGGTCCAATCTGATTTTGCATTTCTGGTTGCCAAGATTTTACCCCCCTGACCTGGCCGTTCCTGCCCCTCTCTTCTTTCGACCAATTTTCTATATTCTGTAGCCGCCGGGAATCAAGAGATGAAAATAGCCCCGTTTCTACCATGCCCTCCCTATCTTGGCGACTCAGGGAGTTTTGGAGAGAGAGGTTGGTGGGCTTACAGAGAAGCAAGGGAAGTAGGGGTGAAAGAGACCTGGAAAACAGGCCCAGGAGGCATTGGTTACCAACCTGTCTGAGTTCACTGAGAAAAGTGCATAAAAATTACATGAGGACTCACAAATAGGTAGAAAGGGACAATGGAAGCCTGGGTTCATTGTGAGTCAGGCCCCCAAGGCTGTATTTGCCCAGGACACATGGTGTCTTGTCCTGTACTGCACTTATGCAGCCGCTGGGGGATTCTAGAAAGGAAGCCACATCTGAGGTGATGTGACTTGCCGTGCTATAGTGTTGAAATATTTCCCGTTTCTGAAGGTGGCTGTTCTGGTCTGCTTGTCTCAAGATATTTCATTCCTAGCATATCCTGTGGCTATTCTTGAGAACAAGTTAGAAACGAGTGAGTGTCCAAGAGCACTTGGAGAACTCTCCTACAAGACTTAAGAAAGATTAGAGGGGAAAGGCTCTGAGGAAGACTGTTGTGGGATGCTAGGCTCTTTTCTATTTTCTCAGCCTTGGGATATATAGTGTGATGGATTTAACTGTGGTCTGCATTTTTCTGGTCTTTCTTCCCTCTGTCTGTCTACTCATGTCTATATATTCACCAATCTTGACCCATTCTTTCCTCTTCCATTATTCTTTTCACCTTTTAAAATACCTTCATCTCCATGTCCACTGATCAGTTATGACATTAACATTTGTTGATTCTTAAATGACAGTTGCCATGTTAAATACTTCAAATTGTCTCATGACAGCTCGTGAAATAGATTGCTTGAGGGCTGTTTTGTTCATACAGGCCACTTCTTTTTCTCTTGCTTTTCATTATCATATTTATTATTATTATTATTATTATTATTATTATTGACAGGGTTCTCACTGTGTAGCTCTGGCTGTCCTGGAACTCCTTATGTAGACCAGGCTGGCTTTGAACTCACAGGCATTTGCCTGCCTTTACCTCCCAAGCGCTGGAATTAAAGGTCTGCAACACTACATCTGGTTCTGACTTATTATTTTTGAGACAAGGTTTTGCTATGTGTTCCAGACAGGCTTTGAACTCATGGCAATCTTTATGCCTCAGTCTCTCCTGTGCTAGGATTATAGGAGTTTGCCGTTTTATATGGTAGTGGTGGTGGGAGCTATCGACCACAGTGCTGTGATTGCAGTATGCCAATCCCTGAACATTGTGATAAAGACCTGAGCATTTAACACAAGCACGACTAACCAGAGCTTTGCATGATATTTGAAGTTTGGATGCAGGAGGGCCAGTGTTTCAGTTCGGTCTCTATGAAAACTTAGACCTGACAAAGCACTGAGGCTAAAGAGGCTGAGTGTTCAGATCTAAACAGCCATCTGTATCAACCCTCTCTCCCCAGCTATGGCTTGGGGACCATATTAGAAGAGAAGTGGAAAGAGCGTCAGAGCTGGAGGATGGGGAGGAAGACTGTGCAGCGCAGTTTTCTGACCGTGAATGACGTGGCTAGCCCACTCATGAACGCGCAGAAGCAGTGGTTACCCGCGTAAGACCTTCAAAAGATTCGCTAGCCAAAATTCTGTCCCAGATGAGGTAGATGATCCCCAGCCCCCATCGCCCCCTTCTGAGGAGCTGTTGGTGGTTGGTAGCTGCCAGGGGAGGGGGAGTTTCTGTTTTTGTTTTTTTTTTTGTTTTTTTTTTTTTTTGTTTTTTGTTTTTTTTGCTTTTCGAGACAGGGTTTCTCTGTGTAGCTTTTGCGCCTTTCCTGGAACTCACTTGGTAGCCCAGGCTGGCCTTGAACTCACAGAGATCCACCTGGCTCTGCCTCCCGAGTGCTGGGATTAAAGGCGTGCGCCACCACCGCCCGGCGAGTCTCTGTTTTTGAAGGATGTGACCACTGGCAGGTTTCCCGTGCTCTCCTGGATGGCCCCCCACACCCACACCCACATTAACAGCACTAACTGGACCTGGTGGGTTATCAAAAAAAAAAAAAAAGTTGGGAGGCAGGTGTGTTGGAGGGCTATGGAGGAGCTGGAGGAAGGAAGTGAGAGTAGATATGATCATATTTTGTTGTACGCCTGTATGGAATTCTCAAGAATAAAGAGAATTTTTTAAAAAATCGGAGAGCTAGAGAGACTGCCAGGGACCTGAGTTTGGTTCCCAGTATCTATGCCTGATGGCTCACAACTGCTTGCAGCTCCAGCTCCAGGGGATCCATCACTTCTGACCTCCGAGGACATCCAAACACATGTGTCATAACCCCCTGTGTACACAAGTAAAAAGATAATAAAACTAGGTCTAAAATAACCCCTTAGACCTGAGGTGTCTAGCGGCCATGTTTGCTGCTACTAAAGAGCAGAAAACGACACTCTCCTACGGTAAGAATAAGACCCCCACACAGAAAGAGTGAAGAAAGGGATGGAGGTAAGATGTGGAGGCGAGACCACTCGAATCCTTGTATGACTGGTGGTCAGGGTCTTTCCACATCCTTGACTTCTTATCCAAAGAGTTGAAAATAGGAGCTCGCCCACGTTTGACAAGCAGCAAGGAAATTATTCAGACAAAACAGTAGAAAAGATCAGAGTACATCATAAAAGAGCAGCCAGCCACTTGAGTGAAGGTCCTCAAGGGCCCCAATGCTTTTATTTATTTATTTATTTTTATTTCGTGTGCATTGGTGTTCTTGCCTGCATGTATGTCTGTATGAGGGTGTTGGACCCCCTGTAAGTGGAGTTACAGTTTTATAAACTGCCATGTGGGTGCTGGGAATTGAACCCAGTGCTCTTAACCACTGAGCCATCTCCCCAGCCTAAGGGCCCCAATTCTTATTTGGGACTTCTTTTTCTGGGGTTAAAGAGGAGTTTGGGCCGGGCAGCAGTGGAGCACGCCTTTAATCCCAGCACTCAGGAGGCAGAGCTAGGCGGATCTCTGTGAGTTCAAGGCCAGTCTTATCTACAGAGCAAGATCCAGGACAGGCTCCAAAACTACACAGAGAAACTCTGTCTTGAAAAAACAAAAGCAAAAACAAAAAAGAGGAGTTTGGTCACAAGGGGCACAGTGAGGGTGCTTTTCTTTTGTTACTGGTAGTTTATGTCATGTAATCATTTTCCTACTGTGCATGACCGTTTCCATAATGCCCTGACTTTAATCATATGCATATTTTACTTAGGAGGAAGAGAGTAAATAGGGTATTCTCCCTGAGTTTACTTGAAGACAACATTTTGGCTTATTTCACATGCTACTCAAACTAATTCAGACTGGATCAGCCTTTCTATCTTCAAACCAGGTACACTGGGGATACAGTTGAATGAATAGAAACGTCTAAATTTGATTGTTACCAGGACCTGAGAAATCTACTCTATTGTTCAGAGAGGGAGGTGTACAGGTGAAGCTCTGAGGGTATTCTGGAGTAGCTAGGTACATTGGAGAGGGGTGTACATGTATAGTACATGCATGTAAAGGAGCTAAGCTACCAAGCACATTATTACAAGGGGGAGGGGTGTTACATAACCCAAATGAAGTCTTAGGTTACTAAATTATTTCCTGTGCATGCCTGTTTCACCTGGATCCCATCAGGGCTAAAGGTCATCTCCCACCCTACCCCCACCTTCCCCCACCCCAGGCCTAAGATTTATTTATTTTTAAAAATTCTCTCTCTCTCTCTGTCTCTCTCTGTCTCTGTCTGTCTCTGTCTCTGTCTATGTCTCTCTCTCTCTCTCTCTCTCTCTCTCTCTCTCTCTCTCTCTCTTTCTCTCTGTGTGTGTGTGTGTGTGTGTGCCTGTGGAACCCAGAGAGTATATCAGAACCCCTGGAGCTGTAGTTACAGGAGATTGTGAGTCACCTGACCTTGGTGCTGAGACTGAACTCAGATCTTCTGCAAGAGCAGTACGTGCTCTTAACCACAGCCATCTCTCCAGTCCTGAAGACACTCCTCTAACAGATCTAGTTCTGTGACGTGACAAACTTAACTTTTTTTCAGTCCTCCTGTCTCTGTTTCCTGAGGGCTTGGAACTGCACATCACCATGCTCTTGACTCAAGTTCGTCTTTTGAAATATTACTATCCCAGTGCTTGCCTAGCATGCATGAAGCCCTGGTTTTGATCTCTTCCACCACAAAAACTGGGCATGGTAGCTTGTAGTCCCATGCTTGGGATCTGGAGAAGCAGGAGGACCAGGAGTTCAAGTCCATCCTCCACTACACAGTGAGTTTCAGGTCAGGTTGGTCCACGTGAGATCCTGTCTCAAAGGCCAAACAAACAATGAAGACAAACAACAATAACCAGACAAAAAATCCTCTACCCCAATTCTTCTTTAGGAAGGACTTATTTTATGTGTATGAGTGTTTTGCTTCATGTATATATATATATATATATGTACACCACATGCATACAGAGCCCATGGAGGCCAGAAAAGGGCATCAGAACCTCCAGAACTGGAGTTACAGATGGCTATGAGCCACCATGTAGATGCTGGGACACAAACCAGGTTCCTTTGTATGAGGAGAAGTGCTTTTTATCTCCCAAGCCATCTCTTCAGCCTCTCTATTTCCTTTTTAAAAGATTCCCTTATTTATGTAATTTATGCATAGGGGTGTTTTGTCTGCATGTACATAGGCACATCAGAAGAGGGCATTGAATCCTATGGGACTACAGTTATAGATGGTTGTGAGCTGCCATGTGGGTGCTGGGGATTGAACTCAGGTCCTCTGGAAGAACAGGGAGTGCTCTTAACTGCTGAGTCATCTCTCTAGCCCCTATTTCAATTCTTTTCTGCACTGTTCCTAACCTAAAGGTGTTCTAGTAAGGAGCAAGACAATAAATGTAGAACTGAGCAAAACTTCCCAGCTGATAGGCTCCATTAGATCATGTCCTTTTATTAAGTCAGTATGTGCTCTCCAAGTGGCTTGTCAAAGTATTTCTCCAAATATTCCTCTTAGGAAAAAAGAATTGTCTTTGTATGATTGTGTGTGCAGTTGTGTACATGTCTGTTTACGTCTGTATTGTGACTATACACTTAATACTTTTCTGGCATTCTCTTGATGTGAATATATATATATGTATATATATACACACATATACATGTATAGTATGTATATATTGTTAATGTATACTGTGTGTATATATGTGTGTATATAGTATATATATATGGTGAATATATACTGTGTATATATGTATATATACATACACACATACATATAGAGCATGTATATATTGTGACTACATACTATGTGTGTAAATATGTATACATTATATATAAACATATAAATATATAGCATGCATGTATTGTAAATATATACTGTGTATATATGTATATCTATATGTATATACACAACATGTATATATTATGTACATTATGTCTGTAATATATATATGTGTATAGTATGTATATTATATAGCATGTACATATTAGTATGTATATATTGTGAATATTTCTACAATATGTAGTCACATTGTGAATATGTACCTACATATGTGTATGGAACATATGTAGGGTCCTTTGGAGGTGTCAACACTCTTGAGTTAGAAGCTTCCTGCCTCACTCTCCTGAGTATGGAGATTACAGATGTGCACCACCTCACTGAGCTGCTCTTTTCTATTTTTAATTTACTGTGACTCAAAGTAACATAATAGAGTCAGGCTGAGCCATCCCTCCAGTTCCTTGCCTCAACTTCTAAGTGCTGGTCTTATAGATGATCTGTGCCCATTCTGTACTTCTTCAAGATTGACCTACAGTTTTCCTAACTGAATGAGAACAAGTGATGTTGGTTTTTCTGTGCCCGGCTTGTGTCTCTTGACATAAGAATCTGAGGATGCTTTTTCAATTTATCTCTCTGTGGGGCTCAGCTCCTAGGGCCTGCAGGGGACGTTACATGCCCAGGAAAAGGAGGACATAGGGCTGGCTTGAGATCTCAACTTTGAGGCCTGCAGAGGGAGTCTGGTGAATAGGACAACTTCCTAGCCTGGGGAACCATGGCTCTGGCCGAAAATATGAGGATGTAATATTCCAGAAAGGATTGGAAATGAGCAGGAGACCAAATGACTCAGCTTCTGAAATTCCCTGACCCTGGGGAGGGGTCCATTTTCCTTCCCATGCTTCCCCAAATCTGATCATATCCAGAGGGTCGTGGCTCAGACCCAGGGGCAGAGCTTGGCCCTGTAGGCCCCGAGTGGGTGGAACATTGCTAGAGTTCCAGGAGAGCTGGGACACGAGGAGAGGGAAGTCTTGAGCAACAGCTCAACTCCCCTTCCCTGTCTCCCTCCTACCCTCTGGAACTTGAGTAATGTCATGGCTGGAGTTAGTTTTTTAATACCTTCCTCCATCAGAACTTGTTATCTAAGCCACTCTGAGCCCCGGGGTACTTGGGTTTGGACTGAGCTTGCTTGGGAGAAATTCAGGAAACTGGGCCCCTGGAACAAAGCAGAAGTGAATCGTTCAGCTAGAGATGCGGAGTTCTGGACTAGAGAGAGGCAGGGGAGGTGAGTGATGGCGGGAGCTTTGACAGTGAGTGGCGCACTGGGAAGGTGGACTGGAGAGGTTGAGCACATACAGACTCAGAGGAGAGACAAAGGGATTGTGCTTCTCCCAAGGTAAGTAAGGAGCCGGAGCCTCGGTGGTGAGAAAGACCGCGGGAGCTGGGGGCTGAGAGAGCTATTTTTGGTCAGATTCCTGGGGGTGGAGCCAGAGGATGGCTAACCCAACTCCAGTGCGCGGTCCTGAGGCTGGGCTGGAAAGCAAGTGCCAGGACTATTAGGCTTTTAAGGGAGCAGTGGGTTCAGTACTGCAACCGCCCTGAAAGGGGGAGAGGCTGGAGTCAGGGATGGGCTTAGTTCAGGGGACCGAAGAAGCTGCACAGACTCCGGAGACAAATTAGAGTAAGAGACCCATGACTTTAGCCCACTGCAGAGGAAGACACAGATGGCGGAGCCGGGAAACATAGATCCACGTCTGGCTTCCAGGCTGTGGAGCCAACTGCCTGTTTGGGTTTTCTTCTTGGCATTCTGACAGATGTCTAATTCCAAAACCAACATCTAGATTCTCAACACTTCCCTCCCAGCTTGTCCTCCTCCCCCAGTCACCAGTCTCTGAGAATGTCACCGCCATCCTGCCGGTCGCTCAGGCCTGAAGACTTCTGCTATCCTGGGTTTTCAGTTTCCTTTATCCTTCATAAATAGAAGCTCTGCGCTAGTCTGTGGCTCCATCTCATATGTACGTCTTTTCCAATTGCTCCCTCCTGGGTTAGACCAGTGCCAACTCCTTCCAGGCTGCGACTCTGCCTTCCTCCCTCTTTTCTATCCTCCATTGTCCAGGCCACCAAGGGGATCTCTTAAAACTTTAAACACGGTCATGCTGCTCCCTGGCTGCAATCTTTCACAGCACTTAATATCAGATCTTCATTCCTTCCTGTGGTAACCTGCAAAGTCACGGGTCACGTGACTCTGGCCTCCTAGTCCCAACTCATTTCATATCCCCTCCCTTCCTTGTCTGTTAGGCCCCAGCCACAGCAGGCACTTCTCTTTCGTGACTGGCTTTTGTTTTTGGCATTAGCTTAAAAAACTCCTCAAGAGTGTCCCCTGGGCATTCTATTCTAGTGGTAACAGTGGAACTGGTGGCAGTGTCTTCGCCCTTGAACTCAGCAGCGTGTGAAGTACCTGCGGCCAACTGCCGTGCAATAAAAGATTAATATTAGAAGAAAGTAACAAACACCCACTAAGCTCTAGGATGGTTTCAGAACTCATAACTATAGATAGCTTTTCTTCTTTTAAACGACAGGGTCTCACTATGTAGTTCTGGCTGATCTGGAACTCACTGTGTAGATCAGGCTGTCCTTGAACTCACAGATATCTATCTGCCTGATATCAGCACTCTTCCTCCTGAGTGCTGGGATTAGAAGCGTGCGCCACACATCCCACCTGACTGTAGCTTTTTAACTCAGTTTTTTCTTCTCCCCTGAGCTTGTACTTGCTTGATTCCCCTTTTTTCCCATCATCCTTTGCTCCATTCTTGAATGTGGCTTTTTATGGTGGCATTGTTACTCCCACCAAGACTCTAATTCAGTGCTTTCCTTGGGAGTTGTTCTCTTGATGTTAAGCACGGTCATGTGACTCACTTCTGCTAGAAAAAAAAAATGTGAGCAAAAGTGGCATGTGTCACTTGTGATCAAAAACATTTAAGAAAGTGTCCTCCCTTGCCACCCTTCTCAACTGATCATGGGAACATGTGTTGAGATGAAGGGGGCGTGCAGAAAGATCAAAGCAGCTTGGAATGTGACACTACCACATGGAGCACAGCTGTGCTAAGTGCTTGCCTGAGCCCAGAGTGGCTCAATGTTTGTGTAGGAATAGAGTTTTGTTGTGTTAAAGTGCTTAGATTTGAGTGTCGCCTGGTAGCGCAGCGTAACTCAATCTATCCTGCCAATCAGAGGTGATCACAAGAAAGCTGGAGGAAGAATGAATGTCACCTAAGATCTTAGAGTTGGATATTGTTGTAGACTGAATCATGCCCACCCTGAATTCATATGATGGAGACTTATTCTCAGGGCAACCATATCTAGAGACAGGACCTTAATCATCTCCATTCAAGAGGTGGAGACAGGAGGATTAGGAGTTCAAGGCCATCTTCAACCATATAGTGAGTTTGGGGTGAGCCTAGGCAAATGAGACTCTGTCTCCAAGACAAACAAACAAACAGACAGACAGACAGACAAAAAAACAGAGTTAAATGAAGTCATAAAGATGGGAACACCAATCCAATGGGAGTGTGAGCCTATAAGAAAATTCTCTCTCTCTCTCTCTCTCTCTCTCTCTCTCTCTCTCTCTCTCTCTCTCTTTCACACACACACACACACACACACACACACACACACAGAGAGAGAGAGAGAGAGAGAGAGAGAGAGAGAGAGAGAGAGAGAGAGAGAGAGAGAGAGAGAGGAATGAGAAGGTTCCGAAGTGGTTAGGAAAAGAGCCCTCATCAGAAACCATATTGGTACTGTGATATTGGATTTTCAGTCTCTAACATTGTGAGAAAATAAATTTCTATTGTTTAAGCTGCCATGTCTATGGAGTGTGTATGTGTGTGTGTGTGTATGTTTTAATGATAACCTGAGCTGACCAGGACAGACATGTTAGTTACTAAGGTTCTGAGTTGTGTGTCTTTGGGAATGCAGTTTTTGGTTGTGCAAGTGAAGGTGTACTACATTAAGCTTTTAACTCTAGGGACAGGGAAGTAAGACGTGTACCAATGTTGGGCAGATGGTTAGGACATTTTCCTTTCTCACTGCCCACAGACTTCACCTTTTTGATGTCTGCGGACTCGCCTGCTCTGTTCGCATTGGTTACTGCTGCAGCTTGCAAGTACTGTAGAATCCAAGAGCAACGCACTCAGCTCCCTTTGCAGTTGAGATGCAGACACACAGCATGGGCTTTGCTAATCAGAAAAACGTTTCAAGGGCCGAGAATAGACAGCTAGACCTGACGAAAAGGAGCAGGGTTATCAGAGAATCTATTCTGGAGGTGGTGGGAGTGGTGATAGAGATAATGTCCATCTTACAGGGGCAACCGAAGCTATTATTACAGAGATGTGACAGCCAGTAGGCTGTTCATCTCACAAGTGGAGGATCTGTCCATCCGTCTGTCCGTCCACCCACCCACCCATCCATCCATCTATCCATCTATCTACCTACCTACCTATCATCTGTCTATCTATTTATCTCTGTTATCTATCTATCTCTGGGATAAGTTAAGTATATGTGCTACCACTGAACTATTCCCCTGGTCCATCTATTTAAAAACATCACACCAAACTAACAGAGTGATGAATGAAAAGTAATTGTCTTCCTATCTTGAAAAAATTTGCTTTCACAACAACTTGAAGGCCAAATTTGAGTTTGCAATCCTTGGATCTTGGAAGTTCCATGATGAAATGAGTTTCAGCTCACCTGCTGTTGCTGACAACACACAACCACACACTGGTTAAGTTATGAAGAAAGGAGGTTTGTTTTGGTTTATAGTTCTAGTCTGAGGTTGAAGGTCCATGGCTGGTGATGGCTTTCTTACTGTGAGAGTCCTGTGGTGACACCAAGGTGTCACATAACAATCGCTATTTCTTACAAAGCCACTACAGTTCAATCATTGGGCTTAACCTTGCTGACCTTATTCAACCCTGAATCACCTCACAAGGGCCTCTGTAGTGGCGCTTCTTGCCCTTGTATGTGACCTCTTTAAAGGACAGGGAGAGGGGTCACCAGGCCCCTTCTCCCTGGTTCCTGCTTCCTGGTGTGAGCAGACTGCCAGGTGGCTTCGCTCCCTCAGAACAGAGGACGACTTCAGCTGTTTACTCGGTTCTGTATTCGTGAGTGTATTTCCTCAATTTATACCCTCATAAATTCCCCAGTACTCCTTAAGCAGACTCCTGTGGATTTAGGCCTCACTGTTTTATTGTCTCTGTCTTCTCATCAGTCAATGAGAATTAAATTTCTACATGAGTTTCATAGGAAACCATACCCAAGCCATTGAGAGTGAGAAGGGAAGGGCCAGTTCTCACTCTCGATTTGTTCCTTTTCTCTTCCTACTTGAATTCCTATCTTACTCTGTTTAAGGGTCTCATGATCCCGAGGGCAAACATTCCAGCCCCATACTCCAGTGCAAGCTCCATACTCCTCACGCGTAGCTGCTTCTTGGCCACCCTCTGGACTAGTGTTGTACACCAGTGACATGGTCCATTCTAAGAAGGACAGAAGAAGCTGCTTCCAGGGGGCAGAGAATTCCCTGTTTTTTAGTCCTGGAAATGTTGATTAAGAAAGAGAAACATGGGATCTGAGTGGGCATGCGGTTGACCTTGGAGACTCTTTATCTTTGTTTAGAAATATGACTAGAGGAAGGTCAAGGCACCACACCGTCCCAGAGAGCTGCCTTGATTTGTCCTAACTGTAGCGCATGACTGGAGAGTGGTCTTCCTGGATCCCCCATCTTGTGATCTTCTGCATCTTCCCAGGGCCTCCCCACCCCCACTTCTGTTTAAATCTGCCAGTGGGCGTCAGTGGCTTGCAAGTACGACTCCTAGTGATGCATTAATTTATAAGCAGGAGGCACTCCATGAAGCCCGAGACCGTATTCATTTAGCCCATTATTGGGTTATTAGCAACCAGGACAGTGTTTGGTATGGGTAAATATTTTGGGCTGCTGCCAGTGGCAAAGCAGTACTTTAAATGAAAAGAGGTTCGGTAGGACCCTGTGTGATGACAGTTTGAGACTACTGGAGGCCCTACTTAACATGAAGAGTCATACTCTGACGCTCAACGCTGCCACACTGGGAGGTGTCGTGTACGCAGGCTATAGAGAAAGTGGTGGCCCTGGAACTGAACAGCGTTTCTGTCCTTCCGTGTCAGGCTCGTGTGTTTCTGACGGTGATAAGATTTCTGAGGGCAGTGGTGGCCTGGTGATGATGGCGAGAACTTGACGTTAATGGTGGCCCTGTCACTGATGGGGATACAATAGGTCCTGGGACCTCTTGTTAAGGTTGGGTGTTCTCAAATCCTGAGAAGAAAGGCTGGCTTTGTTTTGGGGAGGATCCTTGAAGTAATTGTCTGATGGGCATGCGATTGCAGTGCCTGAGGTGTTGATGGAAATAGGCTCAGACTTCAGGGATGGAGAGTCTGAGATCCAAAGCTCTGGGGGATCCAACTGACCTAGAACTCCAATGTCCCTGCAGCTGGTATTAAAGGTTTCTCACCTCGCCAGGTGGTGGTGGCCCACACCTTTAATCCCAGCACTCGGAAAGCAGAGGCAGGTGAATCTCTGGGAGTTCGAGGCCAGCCTGGGCTACAGAGTGAGATCCAGGACAGGCTTCAAAGCCACACAGATAAACCCTGTCTCAACAAAACAAAACAACAACAACAACAACAAAAAACCAAAAAAAAAAAAAAAAAAAAAAAAAAAAAGCCCAAAAAACAACAACAACAAAAAAGGCTTCCCATCTCTACCAGGTTGGAGACCAGGATGGCTCATGTTTTCTTCTCACGGAGCCAAAGGAAAGAGCCCGAAGTTCTAGGCACAGAAACACAAAGATCTCTCTGGTCCTCAGAGGCTCCTCCTGCATCCTGTCCTCTGCCTGCCTGCTTAAAACCCTTCAGGAAATAGAAGTCGTCCTTTCAAATGTGTCTTTCCGAGACTGTCACTTCTCTGCTGTCACAGAATACTTTGTTGTTCAGACTGGGCCTTGGCAGGTTAGCGCAGAGACCCTCAGTCCCCTGGCCCATCAGAGGGCTGGCCCTGGCCCTTTCTAGAAACCCCACATACAAACCCTGCCCTTCCATTTTCCTCTCCTTTAGCATCCCCAGGCCCGGGTCTCTCACTCCTCTTATTCCTTGGGAATATGGAGCCGGCGGGGCGGGTGGGCGGGTGGGCGGGTACTGCAGCCTAGTCCCGCATTCCATTGTGCTGACGTTAGACGTCAGGAAAGCTGATGCCTGAGCAGATTTCTTCTTTGAAGCCCTGGAGAATCTCACTGCCCTTCTGCTGGAGAGTGTCAAGAGGATGGCTGCTCCCCAGGGGCCATTTCTATTTCTGAGTTCAAGTACTGCCTGGGTCTTCCAGCTTCACTTTTGTTTGTTTTTCCCACTTGATCCTTCCTAGCAAGCCCCATCTAGACTGCATAGCGCTCTGGCCCTCAGGCAGACTTGGGCTCCAGTCCCAGCTTTGGTACTTACTGCTTTTGTGGACTTGAGTGGTCATTTACTTCTCTGTACCACAATTTCCTCATATATACGACAGCAGTGATGATACCTACCTCATAGGCTATTTGAGGAGACAATCATATATAATGCAGACAAAGGCCTGGGCTTGGAGACTGGTTCATGGCCACCATGTGGACGTAAGTGGTTAAACCTTTGGATCTGGCCCCATCATACTGTTCTCCATTTTCATCTAGGGGGTGGGCCAGTTCAGAAAGATGGTACGCGTAGCAGCCTTCTGGAACCAAACTGCCCTGCTGGAACCCTAGCTCCGCCCTTTTCTAGCTGTCTAGCTTGGGCAAGTTACCTCCTTTCTAGTCCTCTTTTTTTTTTTTTTTAACCTGCAGCATGAGATTGGTCTCATTCCCTACACCAGTGCCTAGCACCCAGAAAGCTCCAGGGGTGAATGTTCATCCATGTGGACAAAGTCTGGGGGAGAGGGCATCTAGGAAGTTTGGTGTGTAGAGAAATGCCTGTTCTTGGAGGAAACTCCCCAGTTAGAAATCTTGCTTCTTTGTAAGACTATTTCCAAGACTTTCTGCTGATTCTGAATTTCCCGGAGGGTAGAAGAAGGGGGTGAGATGGGGTGGGGGCTTGCCGAGAAGTTGAACACGAGATTATCAAAACCGTATGGAGGTGGTTCTGGCCAAACACTCAATCCCACAACAGATGCAGCTCCGACTGCCTTGGGAACTGGATATGTGTGTGTGTGTGTGTGTGTGTGTGTGTGTGTGTAAAGACTATGCTTGATTTAGTTTTCTTGTTAATCAAGTATGTGTTGGGGCTTATTCTGTGTTCGCCATGCAAAGCAGTGTTGGCAATGGAGATGGACAAGGCTCAATCTCTTCCCTGGGGAATTCTCAGCAGACGTTAATGGCAGGAAACTTTATCCAAAAAGGCTGGGAGCTCCCTGAGCAAGGATGTTAGGTACTTTAGGGAGAGAGTAGCTTCAGGGACCCTGGGCCTCCGGGGACCATGAGCCTTTATGGCAGAAGATATCAATCCGCTTTAGGCCTTGAGCCTGTGGTAGGTTCTGTGTGCCCCAGGGAGGAAGGTGTCTATGCAGAGTTGTATAGCAAGCCTCCATATCCTGCTTAGGGAGCTAGGAGTCCACGCTTCATGTCAGAGACATGTCATTGTCAGAGACAGGCAGGCAGACAGGCAGTCCTCACTAGTGAGTTCTAGACAGACTGGAGACAAATGGAGCCACGGTGCTGAGAATGTTTGGGCAGGACGAGGCAAGCCCCCAATTTCTAGAGAGATAAGAGAATAAGACCCAGTGCTAAGGCGGGGGTGGGGTTGGGGTCGTTACGGCTTGGGTGTGGGAGGCAGAGGAAGCTAAGATGGCAGGTAGTGTCTGGAGGAGTGGGGAAGGTTATATACCTGTCTCTTACGGGGTGTTCACGCCCTAAATTCTGAATTTCCCAGGCTTTCCTAGTCAAGCAGGAGACTACCTGATACAAGGCATGCTGCTAGCCCCTAGGTTTTCCCCCCTTAGCCTCCAGAAGATAGCCCTGGGCTCCTAAGAAGTGGGAACATTTCTAGGTATGCCGGCTGTTGGGGAAGCCTGTACCAAGTTGAAGGTTTAGTGTGAGCTCTGAAGATCCAGAAGTCAAGTCTTTCGAAGGACTCAACAATCAGGCTCTTCCCTGCTACTGGACACCGGCACTGGAGTCCTGGTCAGGCCCTTCCCTGCTACTGGTCACAGGGCACTGGAGTCCTGGTCAGGCCCTTCCCTGCTACTGGACACTGGCACTGGAGTCCTGGTCAGGCCCTTCCCTGCTACTGGACACCGGCACTGGAGTCCTGGCCAGGCCCTTCCCTGCTACTGGACACCGGGCACTGGAGTCCTGGGCTGGAGAATGTGGAGGGAACTTACCCAGTGTCACTCAGTGATAAGGTGGAGACAGGCCCAGACACTGGGATCAGGATTTGCTCTTCAACACCCCCCCCCTGCACCCCCCCCCCCCCCCCGCCCGTCACTGCCACGGAGATAATGTCCAAGGGCTTCTGTTCTGGTAGCACCGTGGGCAGGTCTTCCATACTTGCTTCTTCTGTTCTTCATATTCCTCTGAGGCCAGAGGCACCAGAGCGAGGATTTATCTCTGCTTTCAAGGCAAGCTGACTTCTCGGGACCTGAACAAGATCTGAGGCAACATCTCCCGCCCCATCTGTGTTTATTTTTTGTCTGTGGGAGGCAGAGTGCTCCATGGCTGGGTGACTCTACAGATTAATGGATTGGTGCACGGGAAATGGGTATGGGGGTGGTGGACGGATGGATGGCAGCTGCAGGCTGGATGCATGAATGAGTGGGTAATTTACCTCAGGCAGTAGAAACAATTTTCTAGCCATAGCAACTGTTCTGGAAACTGCCCTTTGTGACTCTGAGACCTGAGATGCTTGAGGTTTTGAACACCTGTCTGTGGAAGATGAGGAAGAGGCTGCCACACCTCCAGTGGCTCTAGACTGTCTGCCCCTCCCCTTCACCTCTCTCTCCTGCCACCTCTCTCACTGACACTTGATCTCTCAGACACCTGGATGATTCAACACCTGTCTGGACAGCAAAGACAGGGATGCCTGAGAGCTGGAGAGGGGTGGGGGAGCACGATCCCCTCACTACAACTTCGCTTTAAAGGCCTGTCCAGCCAGGCCTGACTTGGTTACTGGCTGATGTATATCTGATATAATAATGGCTTCTCTTCCCAGGCAAAGCAAAGAGAATCTGTCTGACCCTAGCAACTCAGACTTGCCACTCCCACTGGACAGGCCCTTGGAGGAGGTCACCCTCTAGAAGCTTCCATAGGAAGCCTCCCAGGCACAGAGCATTGCTGTGGACTGTTCCAAGAGCCACAGGGCCTTTGTCCTGCAGACAAGACTCTTTCCCTAAGACCCAGTGTTGCCTGTGTGCACAGAGGTGATGGCCACCAGGCTCTTCCATGCTGGATCTTGCAAGTGTCCCTGGCTGCTCTTTCTTCCACCCCGTGGGCCTGTCTTCCTTCCCCAATCCCTGGCTCCCAGTCAGTGTCTTTGATATCTGGCTCCAGGATTGCTATGATGGGACAGGACTCTGCTCAGGACATCTGGTCTGGAGGTCAGATTTAGAATGGATGGAATAGAAGATGGGGCTCTCCTCCACGGTTGCTGATCCCATCCTCTCATATTTGTTCATTCTCTAAGCAAATGTTATTGACTCCCTATCTGTTGGAAACCAACACAGATATGACCTTTGTCCAGGGAGAAGGACGAAGTAGCAACACAGGTTACTGCTGTAATGAGTTCTCTCTCTCTCTCTCTCTCTCTCTCTCTCTCTTTCTTTCTCTCTCACTGTGTGTGTGTGTGTGTGTGTGTGTGTGTGTGTGTGTAGTGTGTGTGTGTGTGTGTGTGTGTGTGTGTGTGTGTAGGTGGGTGTTGTGTAGGGGAGAACAAGGTGCAGAGCCATGGAGATTTGGGAGGAAGCAAAGCTAACCCAGTCTGAGTCAGGGATGATTTCCTGGAGGAGGAAACATCCAGACCCAGAAGGAAGCCAGTAGGGCAGAGGAGGGAGAAGAGGGAGCATCTCGGTGGCTGAGCAGTCCAGACAGCAGAGACACACCCTCTCATCCCCATCGAAGCTCCTTGCTCCTCATCCCTGAGACACCTGGATGATCAAACCCCTGGATGCCCAAGCCTGAAAGATCTGAGGCTTCTTGGGGACTTTGTTCCGAGAGCTGATGCAAGTTTTGTGTAGCTGAATGCAGTATGACGGGCTGGGAAACATGAGCTAGGTTCTTAATTGTGGGGCTGGTTCTGGGAGCGTCGGGGTGTTAGGTGGAGGCCGGTGAACAGATTGCTTAGAACTCAGGGTGCAAAATATAGCCTGCCATTCCACCTCCTCCCATCCTATTCCTATTCTCCTGGGGAGAGAGTGAACAGACAGATCCATGGGTACCAAACAGCTTTATTGGAAGCACTGCAGTCTAGCCTCGGAGAGACTGTACTCTCGGCACACAAACTCTTGTTCACACCCACATTCACATTGATTCTCTAGGCACAGCCCTGGCTGGGTTAGGTCTGGAGCAGAGCATCAGGAGGCCTGGTCTTCTCTTCTGGTCCTTGGTTCCTAGGGCCAGGGTGATTCATATCCCTTTTCTCAAGACACAGGGCTCCTTTGGTGCTGTCATGGTTAACCGCTGTTGTGCTTGCTCTAAGGGGAGGAAGGAGAAGCAGGGTCATGGGCTGGAATCTTGGACAGGGGTTTGGAGGATGGAGGAGGGGCTGAGGAGGGTCAGGCTTGCCTTGGCAGCGGACTTCTTCAGTCTTCGGATGAGGCGTTCCACCCAAGGCTGGTCTGGGGGTGCGCAGAGCTGGTAGCCCCTTAGTGTGGTGAACCTGCAGTCAGGGTCAGAGAGAAATGAAGATCTGGAACCTGGTTTCCTAGAAGGCCCTAGAATGAGGAGCAGAGGCTTGGATATTGTGTGTGGGGACCTGTTTCCGGGCTTTATTGAAAGGTGGACTGGGCCATGAGTTCAGGGATAAGGCAGCGGTGGTGTCGCCAAGGACTGACATGGACATGGGGCTAGACAGTCTCCCCACAACTCACACAACAGCAGGCACCCTGCAGCCATCCTTGAGAAGAAGGTAGCGGAAGGCTTTCACGATGTTCCCAGGGATGGGGCGCTGGGTCACAGACAGGCAGCAATCTTCCGCATCGTTAGCACCCCCAAGAGCTGGGGCTGAGACAGGAGAAAGAAGGGGAGAAGACATGGAGTCCATGAGGAAGAAGAGCCACAGCCCTAAGTGACTTCAACAGCATCTCTGTGTGAGAGAGAGCTGGACCTGGGATGCAGCCACTGTGTGCCACCATGGCCCGATTGGCTGCTGAGCACATCGTAGGCTTCTAAGCCATTTAATAAATAACCATTTCCGTATGTCCCACAAATGCCTTCTTGCTGCCCTGGTCACACACCCTCTCCCAGATTTTCTCAATTTTCACCATGTTTCCGCAAATAGAGAGTGGATGGTGTCACAGTGCAGGGACAGGAGGTGTGCCTTGGCCAAGGACTTCTTCAGTCTTATGAATTACTACATAGCCAGCAGATGGCTGCTGCACCCAGAGTCCCAGCTCCTGGGGAAACTGAGATAAAAGGATCACCCAAGCCCAGGACTGTGAAGCCAGACTGGGTAACATCGAGAGACCCTATCTCAAAAACCGAACCAAGCCAACACACGAGGCCCCTAAGCAGGAATAACAGAAAGGGGACAAGCTGTTAAGCTGACCTGCTCAATTGTTTCTCATCCCCTCAAACTGAAGCAGATACACAACAAAGCGCTGACCCACAACCCCAGTGGTGGCACTGAGTCCAGGGTTTCAGACACGAGACAAACGCTCCAACTCAGTCACATCCTTAGGTCCCTGAAGCAAGAAATACTGTTCCTTCCTTCTGCTGCTTGGAAACTGAGGTATCAGGACATGACACCTGCAGGGAGAGGGGGCAGCTATAGGGCCCCAGGAGATGCCAAGAGTTGAGCCACATTGGAATCCAGGGTTAGGGGCACATCCGTACTGACAGGCACACACAGAAGCCACAGGGAGCCTATGGCTCTGAATTTGCAGGGTCTGTCACGACCAGACAGTCTGAGATCCGGACATTACCCACAAGCCATTGTCACCCCCACCTCGTTATCTCCTCAGCCTTACCTGGGAAGGTCCCGAGAACCAGCAGGCTGAAGGCCAGTAGTGGGGCTGCACCGGGTGCCATGGCGGGCGATCTGAGGCAGGCCACAGAGAATGTGTAAGCCTGAGAGTTCTTGGGTGTGTGCAGGAATCTATGAGAGGCTCAGGCTCTGCGGGGTGTGCAGGGAGTGATGGGTGTCCTAGAGTGGTGTGATGGGGTCCAGAGGCAAGAGGATGTGAGCCTGTGTGAGCCCGTGTGAGCCTGTGTGAGGCTGCCACCGGCTCCAATTTATGCCCCAAGCTTTCACTTTCTGTCCAAAAATTCCCCGCCATGGCCCATTTGGGTCTTCCCGTTTACCCCCCTCTACCCTTTTTTTTTTTTTTTCTTTTGGCAAAACATGACCTTGGCTTCCTCCTTCCCCTCACTCAGTGGCTTCCCCTCTGCTTTCTTTGGCTTTAGCTCTGAGAACTTCCACAGTCTGGCCAAAAAAATAAAAAAATAGAAAACGCTGTGTCCTGTCATTTCCAGGGAGAGGGTGTGTGCTGTCTCTTGTTAGTACCGTTGGCACCGTCAGCCATAGGCCTGGGCCTCAGAAGTGCTGGTGAGGGTGGGGGAGAGTTAGGAGCGGAGTTGACAAGCAGGGCTGGAAGGGAAGGTTCCTAAGGACAGGGCCCAGGACCCTTGTCCTACCTCTCGGGCCCCTGGGACTCAACCACCTGCATCTACAGGCATCGCCCGTTTCTCAAATCCAGTGCCTAGGTCAGAGGAACAGCTGGAGGGAGCCTGGGTTAGAACAGCCCCTCCATCTTTCCCTTCCCTCAGTCCTGGGAACTAAGAGGGGATTTCTAAGGAGAGGGGCTGGCCAGCCCCTTCTGAGACAAATCCCTAAATTTCAAGGAATTGACAGATGGGGGAGGAATTAATGATTTCCCCATCCTTGTGAGAAAGATTAGAAGCGAGGACCTTAAAAGAACAGCTAACATGGCATACCCATCCAACCCTCCGCACCCAAGTTCTGGGTCCTCTGTAGGTGGGTGTTGTATAGAAACAGATATGTTTGTGTGCATGCCCATGTGGAGGCCAGAGGTTGATATCTGGCGTCTTCTTCCATGACTCTACACCTTAGATTTGGAGACGGGGTCTCTCACTGAACCCAGAACTCACTGGCTTGGCAATTCCAGCTGGTCAGCGAGCTCAAGGCATCCCTTTTGTCTCTGCTTCCCCAAGCACAGAGAGTACAGGTGTGTGCCACCGTGCCCAGCTTTTCAGGTGGGTTCTGGGGATCCAAGCCCAGGGCCTCAGGCTCACACAGCAAACACCTTACTGGCTTAGCCATCTCTCCAGCCCTTGGATCCTCTTTTTTTAACCGGGGACGGGGAGGAATGTTTTCTTACATCTCTGACTTAAAACTGTTTTAAAATTACACTTCTTTTTTGTGTGCTAGGGAGGGCCGTATGTCCCAGCACATGAGTGGAGGTCAGAGGATAACTCTGAGGAAGTTGATTCTCTCCTGCCACTGTGGAGATGCCAGGGATCAAACGCAGGTCATTCGGCTTGATAACAGGTGCCCTTACCACCTAAGCTGGCTCTAGATTTCTCACATTTATCTTTGTTTTCATTCATTAGTAATAATAACAATAGCATTTCTGACTGTCCTCTGGGCTCTGGTTCACTCACTCTGCCGGCAGTACCGTGTGTAACTCTCCCCGGCGTACTAAGGCACGTGCTTATTACCCCGGATTGTAATCCTTGTTTTACACATACAGAAAACAATCACACCAATAGTACCACACCCCCAACCTTGTCTGTGCCAACTGTCTGCTGGGCCCAGCACACAGGCCGGAGCACACAGTGTGCAGAGGTGGTAGTCAGCCAGCAGCCCCACCGGCTGTGTGGCCAGGCAATTAGTCCTCTCTGTGTCCAGGGTCCTTACCTACAGAAGAGGGACAGCAGTACATTTGCTTTTTAGGGTTAAATGGGCTTTCCTGATTTTACTCAGTAAAGGCATTTTAGCCCAGAGGCTGGCACACTGTGAGCACTCGCTAGCCTTTATTCTCATGCCCTCTTTCCACCCCGGCGTCTGTCTGTCCGTTCCACAGCGGTGGCTGCTCTGTCTTCCCACCTTCCCATCTTTGTTTGTTCTCTGCTCTTCTTGTCCTGCTGTGTTCCCTGGAAGGCTGACCTCTGCAGACTGCATTATCCAGGATCCCCCCCCCCCCCCCCCCCCCGCCCTACCCCTTCTGTTTAGCCAGAGAGGCAGCAGCAGGAGCGAGGTGGACAGGAAAGGAACACTGGGGTGTTCGTTTCCCGATGCCTTTGTACTGAAGTGGGGCTGGCCTCCCGCATGCTGGGATTAAAGGCATGTGTGCCACCACCTCCCACCACTGCCCACCACCGCCCACCACCTCCCACCACCGCCCACCACCGCCCACCACCGCCCGGCCTCTAGACTAGTGTTCTTATGTAGTTCAAAGTGTTCTCAGACTTACAGCAATTCTCCAGTTGTAGCCTCTGGAGTGTTAGGATTGTAGGCAAGGTCACTCTGCCCATGTCTAGTCACAGACCCTCCTTTTTTTCCTCCCCTTCAGACTTCTGGATGGTAATGAACCCCACCACAGTCAGACCCAATGGTGCCACATTATTCTCCCAAAGCTCTTTAATCCCCCACTCCACCTCTCAAATGGATGTTTTATTAAAATCCTTTTTGCTATTATTGTTATTATTAGTGTGTGTGTGTGTGTGTGTGTGTGTGTGTGTGTGTGTGTGTGTGAGAGAGAGAGAGAGAGAGAGAGAGAGAGAGAGAGAGAGAGAGAGAGTCTCTATGTGGTCCTTTATCCTGGAAATCTATGTAGACCCGCCTGGCCTTGAACTTGGTGCACACAACCACGTTCATCTTTGCAAACTATCTTTTGAAGTAGAAACTTAGGACTGGAGAGATGGCTCAGTGGTTAAGAGCATGTATTGTTCTTGAAGAGGATCTGGATTTGATTCCCAGCACCCACATCACAACGACCTGTAACTCCAGCTCCAGATCTGACCCCTCTGACCTCATCAGACATACACACAAGTAAATAATGACAAAATAGTTTTAAAAATTATTCTTTCTGGTCTCCCCACCCCTGCCCTGGCAAATAGCTACTAAAATGCTTGAACTCTGTGTAGTAATGAGAGTCTTATATACATTGATGCGATGAAGTAAAGGGGTTGGAAATTTCAGCCTCATTCACCTGAGAGACAAGAGGCAGGTTAGGTTGATAAATCTATAGCCATTAATATCATCAACTATGGCTACATAATGAAACTTCAAAAGGACTAAGTTAGAGAGGTTTCTGAGTAGCCGAGGAAGTGGGGGCTCCTGGAAAGGGTGCAGAAGCTCTGCGCTCCTCTCACACACCTGTGAACATCTCTTTCATGGCTTTCCTATAGCCTTTTGTGGTTGTTTGAGTTAGAACGACGCCCATAAGTAGTCAGAAGTTTTCCTGTGTCCCACCTGTCCCACAGCTGCTCGGACAAGTAAACACACAGAGACTTACATTACTTACGAATTGTATGGCCTAAAGGCTCAGGCTTCTCACTAGCTAGCTCCTATAACTTAACCCATTTCTATTCATCTATAAGTTGCCACGTGGTCATGGCTTACCAGTACTTTCACACCTTGCTACTCCTGGCAACAGCTGGCATCTCCTCTCTGCCTATGCCTCTCCTTTTACTATCTCTGTCCTGGATTTCCCGCCTGCCTCTAAGCTGCCTTCCCATAGGTCAAAGCAGTCCATTTATTAACCAATGGAAACAACACATATTCACATCATACAGAAAGATATCCCCCAGCACCCATAGGCTCATATATTTGAATGCTTAGTGTGGCAGTTTGAATGTAATTGGCCTCTATAATCTCATAGTGAGTGGCATGATTAGGAGGTGTGGCTTTGTTAGAGTAAGTATGGCCTTGTTGGAGGAAGTGTGTCACCATGAGGGCGGGCTTTGAAGTTTCCTACACTCAAGATACCACCCAGTGTCTCAGTCGACTTCCTGTTGCCTGCAAGATGTAGGACTCTTAGATACATCTCCAGCACCACGTCTGCCTGCATGCTGCCATGCTCCCTGCCATGATTATAATGGACTGAGCCTCTGAAACTGCAAGCAAGCCACCCCAATTAAATGTTTTGATTTATAAGAACTACCATTGTCATGGTGTCTCTTCACAGCAATGAAAACCCTATCTAAGACACTTAATCATCAGGGAGTGGCACTACTTGAGAAGGACTAGGAGTTGGCCTTGTTGGAGAAAGTGTGTCACTGGGGTTGGGCTTTGAGGTTTCAAAAGCCCAAGCCAGGCCTGGTGTCACAGTTTCTCTCTCTCTGCCCATGAGAGCAGTAGGCTCTCAGCAACTGCTCCAGCACCTGCCTCGATGCCTCCATGCTCCCCACCATGATGATTATGGATTAAACCTCTGGAACTGTAAGCAAGCCCCCAATTAAATGTCTTCTTTTATAAGAGTTGCCTTGGTCATGATGTCCCTTCACAACAATAGAACAATGACCTGGACCTCTTTGTAATATCCTTTATCACAAACAGTGTATGTGTTTCTCCAAGTTCTGTGAGCTGTTTTAGCAAACGAATCAAGCCAAAGGTGAGGCAGGATGGAAAGCTAGAGAAAACTAAAGGATGAAAGCAGGAAAAGGAGCCCTTTACCCCAGAATCTAGATTGCCTGTTCTGCTGTCTGAGTCAAGAAACTTTAGATAAAGTTTAGAAAAGGCACAACTCATAAAGCAAAGATTGCCTCAGACATAGTGTATTTTCCTAATGATGTCTTAAAAGAGGGGGTCAAAAACAACAAACGAACTCTGCTTACACACGGTTGGAATGTTTGTAACCCTGACTTCTAATATTAGTACCCTTCTCCAACCCCCGTCTAAACATCTAAATGGTACACCTTATAGAACTACCTCACATTTGCATTTACACAAGACAGTTCTTTAAGAAAATAAATCTGCACACACACTTTTGCTTATTTTATTTTGCTTAAATTTTAAGCTTTGCTTAATATTTGAACATTGTTGTAAATTACATCTTTTAAAGAATGTAACTAAAGAGCTGAGCGGTGGTGGTGCTCCCCTTTAATCCCAGCACTTGGGAGGCAGAGGCAGGCACACACTGGAGGACACCTAAGAGTGACTTTCAAAAGCCAATATCCCTTTGGGTGTGTTCTGTTCTTCTCTATATAACTCTGATGATAATAGGAGCAAAGAGCTTGTCAGGCAGCTGGGCAGGGGGGGGGGAGGCGGACCTGAGAAATGAGTACTTCTTCTTCATTTCTCCACAACCAGTTCTGTCTTGGCCAGAAGCCAGAAATGTCCTTAGTTCTGTCGGAAGTTCTGTTTTGGCCAAGGGCCATAAATGACAGAAATGTTTAGGGCTACTGGTTTCTTGTTAACCTTCTTTTCCTTTTACATAGCAACCTAATGGATATAACTGCCTGGATTCTATTCACAGTCAGAGACTTCATTGACTTTGAAGCTGTCTCCAAAACTCCAGTCCAGCCACAAGGATGCAGAGGTGCATGGTCATCAACCACCAGTCCAGGTAGACCAGCTGGACCAACCAACTCCCCTCTCTATGCCTCTAGTCAGTAAAGTCTTGTTAACCCTTAGACAAAGACCCTTGGTGTTGACCCTTCCTCAGGATCCTCCTGCTGCGTGGGAGCTCTGCCAGTTTCCTTCCGGTTAGGCTCTGCCCTTTCTAGAAACAACTCACCATTTGTTTTTTGTGAAATCCATCTTTTAGTTCTTGAGACAAAGGATCCAGATGCTTTGGTGGCTATTGATTGATGGACAGGGTCTGTAGTCCCCTGAATTATGTTAACCCTAGGTGAGAAAGCCTTCACCACATGCAAAGAATCCCTGCTTTGTCCATTTCAGTCCTTTGTCCAAAATTCTTAATAAGCTCTGATTTTGCACCACTCAGCCATCCTGAAATTCCTCGAAGTACATTCAAACATTGGCTTTGCCTGAGTGGAGGTCCCTGTGGGTAAGGGAACTCTTCAGGCCACAAGTGGCTGCGTTGAGCTGTGGCCTCCTGCTGCCACCGATAGCATCATCTGCCCTCTACTTCCCTTCAGTTCTGACACTGCTCAACTGAAGATGGCATCGTTCCAACAGCCGTAGGGCTTAGTCCCAGGAGATTACGTCTAGATTCAGGTGCCGGTGACAAGCACAGGTTGTGGCTTGTGCTTCTGACCAGTGATCTACATGTGCATTCCCATGATCCTTTATCAGTTCACAGCTGCAAGACTGACCCAGTACTGCCACCAACTGCCCGGGGTAGGAAGAGTCTCCATCTGTAGTAATCAGAGGTCACTTAAGTACTGAGTAGTAAGTAGAGAGTAGGAAGTATTTGATCTTCCTATGTCCTTACAGTGAGCCACTTATTTTCTGTCAGAATCTCCAAGGATACTGTAAACTTTACCAGAAGAGACCCCAGGAAGTAGATCCCCAGAATGGAATCCTGGGATTGGGTTGCTTGTATATATGAAGTACATGGATAATCTCTTTGCATAGAGAAAGAGGACCCATGAAATCAGGAGGATGCAAGAGTGTCACAAGCACTTAGAATATCACCACGAGAACACAGGATGGGACTTGTCAGGATCTCAGTTTGAGCCTCCTCTTCTCCTAGTCTTTGCACTCCCTCTTGAAGGAAGTCCCAGGAGACACAGAGTATGGTGGATAGGCAGAGGTTATTTCTGGGTAAAGCTGAGTACACACTCAATGGGGAAAGCCGACAGTGGCCAAAGAAACTGTTGCTCCTATCTACATTCTGGGCAGGTCTTACACTGTTTTCTAAAGTCTCTATAGCAAGCTAGCTTTCCTAAAGGACTTTGTCCTATCTGTGTGACTGAAAGACCTGCTTGTTCTTTATCAGAAAGCCTCTTTCCACATAGCCCCTTTCTTATAAGATTTAGGGTTTCTAGAGCCTGGCTTAGATAATTTTTCCATTGATGATCTTTTAGTCAGTTCAGGATGTCATATCTCCTCACAGGACCAGAGACGTGATTTAGGTCTAATTCTTTTGACTGATACTTAAAGTCCTCCTTGGTTTTGCAGACTGTCGCCTATGAAGGAAGGGTCCAGTCCTAATGTCCGCCAAGCCTGCTAATGTCTAACTAGGTACCCAACACAGTGTTAGAAGATAAGACATCAGGAGATACAGTCCCTGAGGTACTCAATTGTTGTGACTACAAATGATGGTAGCAAGTGGTAGCGGCATATATCTTTAGGTGGGCGGCTTCTTTCTGACTGTGCTGGCAAAATGATGATTAAAAAATAAAAAGGACCAGGTTAAGAGCTCTTTCTTTCTTTCTTTCTTTCTTTCTTTCTTTTTTTCTTTCTTTCTTTCTTTCTTCCTTTCTTTCTTTGATGCATTCTCTCTCTGTAGCTCAGGCTGGCTTTGAACTCATGACAATGCTCTTGTCTCAGTCTCCTAGTGCTGGGATTACAGGCATAGTATTGAGTCACTAACCCAGCAGGAATTTTTATTTTATTTATTTATTTATTTATTTATTTATTTATTTATTTATTTATTTTGGGTTTTTCGAGACAGGGTTTCTCTGTGTAGCTTTTCGCCTTTCCTGGAACTCACTTGGTAGTCCAGGCTGGCCTTGAACTCACAGAGATCCGCCTGGCTCTGCCTCCCGAGTGCTGGGATTAAAGGCCTGCGCCACCACCGCCCGGCTATTTTTTATTTTTTTAAGCTGTTTATTTTATGTGTATTTTTTTCTTCCTGCATGTACATCTGTGCACTATGTGTATGCCTGGTGCCCGAGGGCGTCAGATACCCAGGAACTAAAGTTACAGATGGTTGTGAGACATTGTGTGGGTGATGGAGATTGAACCCTGGACCTCTAGAAAAACAGACAGTGCTCTTAATCACTGAGCCATCTCTCCAGCCCCAAATCTTTATTTTATGTGTTCCTTAATCTCCCCTCCTTTCCCCCTCCCCCTTCCTTGCCCTGCCCCCCTTCCCCACTTCCTGAAGAGCTGCCGATCTTTAATTTATATTGAAACCCTGAAGAAGTAGGTTCTAATGCTGGGGAAGGAATGGCGCAGCAACAGAACAGATGACCTTGCCATCAAGAGTGAGGGCAAGCAGGCAAAACTGCAAAGTTTCCTTCTTCCATGTTCTGTCTGGGCTGCCACCAGAAGGTGCTGTGTAGACTTGGGGTGGGTCTTCCTGCTTCGAATAATCTGATCAAGAAAGTCCTTCACACGAGTGCCCAGAAGCTTGGATTTTTGTTGATTGTAGATGCAGTCAAGTTGATATGAAGATTAACCATAAAAAGAATCACTCATGAATGTGAGGCCAGCCTGGACTACATAGTGAATTCCAGACCAGCCAGGCTGCAGAATGAGACTTATCTCAAAAGCACCCAGAAACTGGATCTGGTGAGATGGCTCATTGGTTAAGAGCGCATGCTGCTGTCACAAAGGACCTGCGGTTTGGTTCCCTGTACCCATAATGGGAGGCTCACAACCACCTGTAACCTAAGCTCCAGGGGAACTGATGCCCTCTTGTGGCCTCTGAAGGCACCTGCACACAACACACACACACACACACACACACACACACACACACACACACACACTTACTTAACAAAAACCAAAAACCAATCAAACAAATAAAATCAAGCTGAACAGAAGAGTTCTTTGCCCCAGGGCCCTGGCATGAAACTCAGACTGTAGTTTCCCAGTGACAATGTAGCTGAAGGGTGTTGTCTATTACAGCACAGCACCTAGCTGGATGTGCACACCACATGCACTATTGAATGGGCACTGCATGTAAGAGAACAGACCTTAGATGTTTCAGAAGTCAAGGGAAAGCATGGGAAGGGGGCTGAGCTTGTTAGTTTTTGCTTCTTTCTCTGATTACACAGCTTCATGGAGACATTCTCTAGAGTTGATGCATGGAGAGAAATGAATGCTCTTGATTTTCAGATGGATCTCTAAGATTTACTGGCATGAGGCAAATAGCTGCTCACAGGTCTAGGGGTGGCCTGCAAGATGACAAAGAAGTGAAATCCTTTCCATGGGCAGAATTTCAGGCAGTACCATCTAGTGTTCACTTTGTCTAGCGGAGAAGGCCCAAAGTTTGAAGCTATGCTAATGTATGTGCAGTGGCTGCCTGCCCTCACCCCTGTAAATGGTCCAATCATAAATCCCTTCTTACTAAGCCTTTTTGAGTATGCATTTGCCTCCTGCTAAGGTCCTAAGCCGCAGAACAGTATGGTGCAAAGCTGGTGTGGAGTTTCAGTTGTTTCATTACCATTTGCCTTGAGTGCCTGTCAGGAATGGTCCCAAGAGTCAACAGGAAAAACGTGCAATAATGGAATAACAGTCTACAGAGCATCTGTACCACATTCACTCAGTGGGTCTGTGTTGAGTCCTCCTCTGTGCCAGGCTGTCCCCAGCCCCAAACAAAGCAGAAATGTTCCTGGTGCCGCAGAGTTTTTATTCCAATGAAGGAGACAAACGATAAGGAGACAACAAAAATCTATAGTCAGGTGACAACCACGGCCGAGAGGAAAAGTAGAGACAGCGAGAGCGGGGGCTGGAGAGATGGCTCAGCGTTAGGAGCACTTGATGCTCTTCCGGAGGACCCGAGTTCAGGCTCCAACACCCACATCAGGGGGCTCACAACTGCCTATAACTCCAGCTCCAGGGGATCCGACACCCTCTTCTGGCTTCCCTAGCCACATACACATATGCAGACATACAAATAAAAATAAAAATCATAAAAAAGAAGGCAAGAGGCTAGGCATGGTGGCACATGCCTTTACTCCCAGTATTTTAATCCCAGTAAGAGGCAGGTGGATCTAGTTCCAGGGCAGCCAGGGCTACATGATGAGACTCTGTTTAAAAAAAAAAGGAGCCGGGCGGTGGTGGCGCACGCCTTTAATCCCAGCACTTGGGAGGCAGAGCCAGGTGGATCTCTGTGAGTTCAAGGCCAGCCTGGCCTACCAAGTGAGTTCCAGGAGAGGCGCAAAGCTACACAGAGAAACCCTGTCTCGAAAAACAAAAACAAAAACAAAAACAAAAAACAAAAACAAAAACAAAAAAAAACAAAAAAAAAAAAAGGAAAGAAAGAAGAAAGGCAAAAGCTGTAGGGAATACATGGGCCCGTGTTACTTTAAATCAGACAATCAGCCAGGCGTTGGTGGCGCACGCCTTTAATCCCAGCACTCGGGAGGCAGAGGCAGGCGGATCTCTGTGAGTTCGAGGCCAGCCTGGGCTACCAAGTGAGTTCCAGGAAAAGGTGCAAAGCTACACAGAGAAACCCTGTCTTGAAAAACCAAAAAAAAAAAAAAAAAAAAATCAGACAATCAGAGGAACCTTTAATGAATAAAAGCAGAGAGCTGACATGAAGAGAGAAAGAAAGAGCCATGCAGAGATCTGGGGAAAACATTCTTGGTAGAGAAGACAACAGATTCAACAGCCATGAAGCAAGAGTATGAGGAACAGCCTAGAGGCCCTAAGCACGGTGCAGCAGGAGGCAGGCAGTAAGGGACGACAGTGCACGCCTGTCAGCATGGTAGGTTTCTACTTCACTGGGTGACTCAAGGGGACATCAGAGGAGTGATCAGAGCCTGACATGGCCTGGCTTATTGTTTCAAAGATTCCCTGTAGCTGTTAAACGCAGACTAGACCACAGTGGTGGGGTGGAAGCAGGGACTTGGGGCCGAAGGCTACTGCAATAATCCAAGGGACAGAAGACGGTGTTTGGAGTTGGTACGAAGTGCTCAGATTCTGGAAGGAGTGTAGAACCAGTGGGCTGGCACTCAGCAGAGGATATGGGAGAAAGCGGAGGCAAGAATAGCACAAGCTTGGAGAAGATGGATGGCATAGTTGTCAAGCTGTGGATGACTGCAGAGAAGAGGGTTCGTGGGAGACCGGGAGCTTGGTCTGACTCGTTAAGTTGAAGATGCACATTGGATACATAAATGGAAATGTTAAGTAGGTAGTTGGCATGAGCCTGGAGTTCAGGGGGAAGATGTTAGCTGAAGACACGCATTTAGAAGCATATGGGTGGTATTTAAGGCCTTAAGACAATGTGATCACCAGAGAGGGAGTGTAGGTAGAAGAGGTCCCAAGTTCCAAGTCCTGAGGCTTGCCAACATTAAAAAACAGGGGTGGGAAAAGCTGAGAGATGGTTCAGTTGGTAAAGCGCTTGCTGTGTGAGCCTGAAGACCTGTGTTTGGATCCCAGCACCCACACGAAAGCCAGGTACAGTGGTGCACGTCTGTAGTCCCGCATTGGAAAGGCAGAGGCAGGTCTGCCTTTGAACTTTCTGGCCAGCCAGTCTAGCCCAGTCAGTGAATTTCAGGGTTAGTGGGAGACCATGTTTCAAAAAATAAGGCGAAGGGCTGGAGAGGTGGCTTAGTGGGTATGAACGTTTGCTGCTGTTTTAGAGACCTGGGATTCAGTTCCCTGCACTCATATTGGGTGGCTCACAGCCTCCTGCAACTCCAGATCTAGGGTAGCTGACATCTTCTAGCTTCCTTGGGTACTTACACTCATGCATGTGTGCATGCACACAGTTACAAAGTAATATATGGTAGAGAGTGACTGAAGAAAATAGTCAATATTGGCTTCTGGCTTCCATGCACACATGTACAAGTGCACACACATTCAAATGACATGTGCAAATGCATGCACACAATTGGAGTGGTGAAGAGGAATCAGGGAAGGAGGGGAAAATGGGAGTGTTAGGAAAGTGCCTACTATTATGACAGAGAGGGAAAGGACATAGGCATTGTGATGGTTAATCTTGACTGGATGTGGAATCAACTTTGAGACAAGAGTCTCTACATACCCGTGAGGGATTGTCTTGGTTAGAGTTCTTGAACTGAGAAGGCCAAATGTCTGCAGGGCAGCTGCTTCTGTTGGTGGGCGGATCAGAGGGAGTCCCTGGAAAAAGCTTTGCTGTATTCACCTTGCCTAAGCATGCGCAAAGTTCATCCATCTCGTTGCTGCTCCCCGCCGTATTTTGTTGCCCCCAGAGAACTCAGCTTCTTCAGTCCTGGATGGCCCGAAGACCAGCAGCTCTCCAGGAATCCTTCAGGCCAGACCGGGACTGCAGATGCATCGGACCCCGTCGACTGAGCAGTTGCCTGGCTCTCAGTCTTTCCAGTGTGAAGACAGCATTGTTGAACTAACCAGATGATCCTGTGCAAGCTGGTCTACTGATCCCCTTCTAATAAATATTAGCGGCGTTCAGTCATCCACACCCAGCCATTGGTTTGGATTTCGTTGAGAGCGGGGGTGGGGGTGGGTATAGAGGCCTGCAGATCACACAGGAAGGTGTGAAATTGTTTCTGACTGTCTGCACGGAGCCTGCCCTGCTTCTGCCTGGCTCAGTTCAGTCTCTACTAAGCCAAGTTGCTTTGTGAGGCTCCTAGTTCAGCCTGAGGCCTGGGAAAGTTGTCCCAGATTAGGACACCTCAGGTGGGCTTAGCTCAGCTGGGCTTCAAACTCCACCAAGGAACCTGCGTCGTCTTCAGGCACCTTATTCTGACCAAATCCTTGTACCAGAGGGAGGAGGACTGGATATAGGGACCTTTGCCATTGGGATAAGGGACTCTCCACCTCAACCTCGAGCCTGGGAAGTCAATCAAGTTTTTTGTGGAAGTAGGGAGGCAAGGGGGTGAATGGGAGAAGACCCAGGCTGGATGTTTGAATGAGTGTGTGTCCTGGAGTTGTGTCACTGTCGTGTACAATTAACGTGAGCGTGTGGTGCAGGCCAGATGTGTCTGCTGATGTGCCCGGAGTGTCTCTACTCCCAGGCCTGCAGGGGGCGCCCCGAGCCTGGAAAGCAAGACTCGGTCCTGGCGTTTAGCTCTGAGGATGCGCAGGCGTTAGCAGAGTATCTTTCGTCCCTCCTAGCTCCTCGCCAAGGGGCAACGAACTCCGGGGATAGGGTGAGGGTGGGACAGGGGATGGGAACTGCATTCCTGCGATCCAGGGCAGCGTGGACTCCTGTCCCCCAAGTTCTGAATAGAAGATGTTCACCTCCAGGATCCCCACCCAAACACCCCAGTGTACCCGAATCTGTGGCACCAAACGTTGAAGACACGAAATAACTGATGTTTGACTTAGAGGCTGAAGGAAATTCACATCACCCCCAGCGCTTTCCTTCTCGTCTTAAGTTCCTAAATTACTTAGCAGCAGAGCCCGCTCTAAGCAAAAGGTTTCTTTATTCCCCAGAGGTTTCTTGAGAGACCAAATGTCGCCTCTGTGCCCAATGAAAGGCTTGAACCCGACGAACGGGAAAGAAATTTGTCCTATTCTTAAATGGACACAGATAAATAATAAGCCTCTGGTTTAACACGATAACCATCAAATAATAAAAACATTTGAAAAATAGTTTTAAATTTGGACGAAGCAGGGGTGAAGCGTGCAATCCAGGGCTGTTTTGACGTTAGCAGACCGCAGCGATGATGCTGTCCCCTGGTGGCTGAGCCAGCGATGTGTCCCTCCCCTAACCCTCAGCAGACAATGTCCAGAACAGAAACAGACCGCCCTACACAGAGATGTGTCCACTTAGTCTCTTAATACTGGGTCGAAATCTGTTACTACGCTATTATCACAATCAATGTATCTAAAGCAAAAATTGACAGTATCAACAGAGTTGTTCTGGGGTGTTCTAGTTTGCCACCAAGGGAGAAACAGTAATCTTGAAGACAGTGAAATGTTTAACGAACAATCTCGTACCCTGGAGGGACGCTTAGCGATCAAAAGCTCTTGCTGCTCCAGCAAAACACCGGAGCTGGGTTTTCCGAATCCCCATGATGGTGAAGGGCGGGACTACAACCACCTGTAACTCCAGCTTCGTGAGATCCCGCCCCTTCTTCTGGCTTCTGAAGGCACACGCCACACTCACAAAATAAACAAATAAAACATATATACTATAGAAGTATGGAATTGTGGCTAGCTAGGTATCACGACTGAGGGTGGTTAAGAAACCTGGCTTCTGGGGCTGGAGAGATGGCTCAGCCGTTAAGGGCGCTGGCTGCTCTACCAGAGGACCCGGGTTCAATTCCCAGAACCCACATGGCAGCTCACAACTGTCTGTAACTCCAGTTCCAGGGTATCTGACACCCTCACACCGATATACCTTTCAGGTATATAATCGACCTTGTGAAGACCGGAGGTTAAAGGGTTCACAAGGAAGGAGCGGACCAAGGAATGCAAGAATCGTCGGATTCTGTAGCAACTCCATAAGTGTGTGTGAGTGTGTGTGTGTGTGTGTGTGTGTGCGCGTGCACGCACGCGCGCGCACGGGCGTTCCTTTCATGGAAGAGAGAGTGATGAAATAATATAAATATCTGATATTAGTAACTTCCTGAATGGCTCTGAGCATAATTTATTGTTAGAAGGTAGTAACGACTCAGCTAAAAAAGCAATGACTCAGCAGTTGAGAGTGCTCTCTACTCAATCTTGAGGACTGGAGTTCAGATCTTAGTGCCCATGTGATAAGCTGGGTAGCTCATGCATGCCTGTAACCCCAGCTCTAATAGAGAGGGTGACAGGAAATTGCTGGGGCTGGCTTCTATCCTGGCCAAGAAAACACGAGCCCCAGGTTCAGGGGAAACCTTACCTCAAAGGAATAGGTGGAGACTGATTTAAAAAAAAAAAAAAAAAAAAAAAAAAAAGGACACTTGACATCCTGTTCTGGTCTTAGTGTGTGTGCCAAGGCTCATGCACCTGCACACACACACACACACACACACACACACACACAGATAAAAAAATGTACAAAAAGTGTTAGATGTTTTCTTAAGTATGATGACTCATACCTGAAACTCTCACTCAGAACACTGTGTCAGTGGATGGTACTGAACTCAAGGCCCACTGGGGATTCATGGTGAGTTCAAGCCCGACCTGGGCTGCATAGGAAAACCCTGTCTAAAAATAACAACAAACGGGCCTGCAGGATGGATCATTACATAAAGGTTCCTGCTGTCAGGCTTGATGACTTGGGTTTGACAGGTGCAACCTATGTGGCAGAAAGAAAGAACATTCTTGCAAAGTGTCCTCCGTCCTTTGCAGATATGCTGTGGCATGCACATCCAAGTGCATGTGCACACGTGTGCGCACCCCCCACTCCCCCCACACCAAATAAATAAGCCATCAAATAAGGTACTTTGGTACTTCAGAGCTAAAAGAAAGCACAAGATCCCAGAGATTACAGTGGTCTCATGTTTAGAGCACAGCTCTGTAAATTTTGGAGAAAATTTAATGGCTGTTTTTCCATTTATGTTTACTGTAGAATCTATGAATTGTTTTCTGCTGCCCGTTGGCACAGTATTCAGTGAACTAAATACTGTTGATGTGTGCAGGAAGATGATATGAGAAACCTTCAGATTTATAGTTTCCTTTTATGGTTTGTGCTCGTCTTTGCTGAAGTGTTTACTTTTCCAACCAGGAGTTTGTTTGTTTGTTTGTTTGTTTTGTTTTTTTAAAAAATGGTACTTTTAAAAGAAGATTTATTTTTTAATGTATGTATCTGTGTCTGTGTGTCCCTATGTCTGTGTGTCCCTGTGTCTGTGTGTCTCTGTGTGCATCTGTGTGAGTTATGCCCTGCATGTGCACGTGATCCATAGAGGCCAAAGAGAGCTAGAAGAAGCTTACAATGGCCTGTAACTTCAGGGGATCAGATGCCCTCTTTTGGACTTCTTGGGTTCTGTATGCATGTGCACCAACGCATATACATGATTGAAAAAATAAATCTTGAATAAAAGAAAACCAAAAGGCTAGAGCTGGGGCTGGTACAGGGTTGCAATAGAGCACTTACCTAGATGCACGAGGTCCTGGGTTCAGTCTCCAATAAAAAGAAATAAAGACAAAGGGAAAATTGAGTGATAAAGGAGAAGGAAGAAGTGTGTACACGTCACTCCTTGTTCTTCAGTGGATGAATATTTGCATAATCATAATAGTATAAATAGATCATGATGTAAATACAGGGATCATGGTAATTCCATGCAGAAGGTGGAGGGACAGGAGGATTGGTAAGAGAGCTAAATCTCCACTTTTTATAGTAAGACAACACTCAGCGTGAATCAAGAAATAGTTTCAAGGATTTGGACATGTGGAGCAGACTCCCAGAAGAAATATCTTAAGAGTTAAAAGTTGTGGGGAATGGTATTGTTCAGAGCAAGATTCTGGTACTTTCTTGTAGGAAAAAAAATGTTTACATGATTTAAAAAATATTATATGGGAATAAGGAAGAACAGGACAACACTTTAAAGAACAGAATAGACAAGGAAAGTGGCCCCTCATTCTCTGATGAAAAAACAATTGATTGCATGTTTATTGAGAGCAGGGCTCGAGGCAAACACCAGTCACATAGGTATGCCAAATTATTTAGTGAACTGTGAAATCTTATCTTTGCATTTCTCTTCTCTTTCCTTCTTTCTTTGGTAATGGATATCGAACACAGGGTCTCTCACATTCTAAACAAGCATCCTACCACTCAGCTATATTCCCAGCCACAGTTTTTACTTAAAAGAATTTCTTTAAAAAAAGTTGAGACAGTGTTTCCTAGGCTAACCTTGAAATTGTTTTATAGCCAGGTAGGCTGTTAGAATGTGATGACCCTGTTTCAGCCTCTCAAGTAGCTGGGATTACAGTCCTGTACCAACAGGCCTGCCTAGGCTTGGCTTCTGCCTGATTTTCCTCTCATTTTATAGCAGATATGAGTTTGAGGAGCCTGAGATTAGAAGCTTCTAGATGTTAAAGTCCCTTTTGCCTCTTGTAAAAATCTGACTCTAATGTAAACCTGGAAGGTTAAACTCTGGAGAGCTTGGGAGGGCTTGGACAGGCTTCTTTAGACGGTGGAGGAGACTGTCCTGTAGGTCCAGCCACTGTGGACACTGAGCTTCAATTCCTGGAAGCTAGGGAAGTGACAGGCAGATGGCTTCAGGGTTGTGGTGAGGCATTCAGGTCAAAGTTCAGAGGCTCCACTGTCAGAATTTCCATGTTTCAAATTTGGCATAGATCTGAAGAGGTATAACCTGAGGGGATCACAAGAGTCAGTTTTCCTTGGCAGTGTCCCAAGATGGTGTGGTTGTGGGGGTTGGTGGGTGCAGGCAAGAGGCCTCACCGGGGCTCAGTGTTCTAGGAACTCTACACAGCCTTTGAGAGATGGGATTCCCTGTGAGCGAGAATCTGATGTCAAGTTTTTTGTTAGCATTTCGGTGTAGGGGCTTGGAGTAAGAATGATATTAATAGACATTCTCCAATGAGATGTCCATGCTGTGCACATCTGAGTTTGTAGGCTAAGATCACCCCTGATTGCACAAAGATTAGTAGAATGCCTTGTCTTCACCAACTCCAAGAGGAGCGAGGGGCAGATGCAGACACTTGGACAATTTTGTAAGTGTTGTGGCCAACTCAGGCTCTGTGGAAAGGGTGTTGCTGCAGCTGTCACTCGCTGCCCGGGTCTCTGCCTTTCTCCTCCTTCCTCCAGGAGCTGTTCCCTGCTTTCTCACACCTCATCAGTGGTTTTCTTTGCCCTTGCCTGGGGATTAGAGGGTCTGTGCTCTGAGGGAGAGGGAAACCTAGCTGTAGTCTTCTTGAAGGGAAGATGGATTTATGTATGAATCCTGGGCTTCCCCAGACCTGTCCCAGGAGGCTTGTTCCTTGACTTCAAGAAACTAGAGGAGACAGTTGAGGAAATGACTCACCGGGTAAGAGCGCTTGCTGTGAAATCTAAAGGACCTGAGTTCAAAACTCCAAGCACCCATTTAAAAGCCTGGGATTACAAGGTGAAGACAGATGGGTCCCAGCAGCTTGTCAAAATGTGAACTCCAGGTTCAAATGAGAGAATGTCTTTAAAAAATCAGATTGAGCACTAGAGAGGAAGATGCTTGATGTTCTGCTCTGGCTTCTTCATGTTCTCTCGAAAATGCAAATGCACAACACATGTGCACGCACACACACACACACACACACACACACACACACACACACACACAGAACAACAGTAAAAGAGGTTGGAGAAGCCTGAGGACTCTAGGTCCTAGCCACAGGAGAGAGAGGAGAAGAAGGGAGGGACTTTCCTAGTTGGAAGCAAGCTAAGGGATGCAAGGGACCCGGATTGGGATGGGAAGAAATCTCACCAGCTCCATGAAACAAAAGAAGAGGCTGAAATGGGAGCTGCCTTAAGCAGTCAAAAGGGAGCCCTCCGGGTCTTTGAAGGGGATCAGGGTTGTGGGATTCCAAGAAACAGGCTTTTCACTCCTGGAGTAAGTGTGCTGAACAGAATCAGGGGAGGGAGGCTTCAAAGGCCTGCAGAGCCATGGAATGTGTGTGTGTGTGTGTGTGTGTGTGTGTGTGTGTGTGTGTGTGTGTTCCCACTCATGCTCTGGATCTTCCCACTGACAGTTTCCTCAGAGACCTTGGCCCACTCTGGCTATTAGCCTCCCTTTACCTATCAAGGGTCTGGGCACCTTGGAGACAAAGAAACTATTGGGGTAGGTAGGAGTCTAGGGTTCACGGTTCCGAGCTCTCTGCTGGGACCCAGAACATATGACTTCACTGACTCCCTGTGAACACAAGCACCCAGGAACAGGTATTCGGGTTGAGGCTGGAACAGCTTTTTATTCAGTTATGCATAAATCATATTTGCCAGGAAAAGGGTAGGGTGCCAGGGAGAGCAAGGTTAAGTCTTGGGACCCGAGTGACCTCCTTGAGGGGACAGGCCGGCTGTCTCCTTCCTCGTTCCCTGGGAGACTCTCTTCTTCTGACTCTCCGTGTCTGGCCCAGGGAAGGCAGGCTCAGCCATAACAGAAAGGGATGGCCATGCAGATGGGACGGTTGAAGCAGGATGGGGGTGTGACAAAGTCAGCATGAGGTGGCTGCTCCAGGGCTTCTGAGTCCTTTCTGTTTTCTACCCCCCCCCCTTGCCCATTGGTTGGGGCATGAAGCCATGATGAAGCCATGATGAAGTCCACGGAGAATCTCCTGGAGTTCAGGATGGTCACCCGGCTATGGCCCTCTCGGGTTCTGTGTCGGTTCAGTCCTGGGAGGGCAGAAGAGGGGTGTGAGGGACAGGTGGGGAGGCTTCTCTTTGCTCCCCTTCCCATGCATTCAGCAGCCTCACCCCTTGCAGCCTTTGGAGCCCTTTCCTTTCTTTCCAGACTTATGGGTTCCTCTGTTCTTCCTGCAGCCCGAACTTTGCTGCCCCGGGGCGAGAGGCTGGTCCAGACGTCGCATCAGCTTCTGAACCCAGTTTTGTTCAGGGTTTGCACATAGCTCAGGCTGATGGCGCTTCCGGGGGGAGAACCTGAGAGTTGGAGGGTAGTAAGCTTTCTTAGTCTGGCCCAGCATACCTCCCTACTCAACCACCAGCCTGTGCCCACCCCTTGGGTGCACTCACAGGATTGCTGAGATGGGGCAGCCTAAGCTTGGTTCTTGCTTTCTGTAGCCTCGGACAATACTGTAGGGAATCTTCCTCTGGCTGTACTTGAGGCAGCAATCCTGACCTCCACCATCACTGCCTGCAAGGTAGGGGCACAGAACCGGAGGAGGCTCAGAAGGTGTCTCTTTAGCTCCCTTCTCCCACACAAAGCCTCTCCCTCCTTAGTACCTTGGGTCCAGGGGACGCAGAGAGCCAGGACCAGGCTCAGGAGGCTCAGAGCCAGCGTCTGAGCCATGGTTGTGGTTGAGTTGAGGATGAGACCAGAGCTGTGAGTGAGATGGACAGCCGCAAGTTGGGGTCTGTGTGTGGGCTGTGACTGGCTTGCTGCCTATTTATGCAGTCTGACAGACACTTGGGTTTCCCTCGCTCCCCCTCCTTTTCCTGCCAGTCGGATCTGGCGGCAGGCATCAGTGTGAGCTCTAGCATAGGGCGGCCCCTAACTGCCTGTCTCCTCATCTCTTCCTGGTCCTTCCTCACAGCCCTGCAGGCTCCACACATATCTTCTCCTTCCAGCAACTAACTGTCCAGTTAATAATTAAGAGTTCCTTATGTATCCCTGATAATAGGCCTTAATGTAGATACACGATGTGCGAATGTGTCTTCTCGTTGTACCGGTATCCTGTTGGTAGTGCACAAAACTGAAAAGTTCTGTGGAATCCAGCTCCCCCCTCTTCCCTATGATCTGGGATGCTGGTGTCATAATACCACATTTAAAAAAGCATTACCAGATCTAACCCAGAGAAAGCTTCCTCTGTTTTCTGTCTGTTCTGTTTTTATTTATACGTTTAAATTGTGTATGTATGTGTGTCTGTGAGTGGAAGTGGTGGGTGAGGGTGCAGGGAATTGAACCCAAGTCTTTGGCAAGATCAGTACCTGTTCTTAAGTCCTGAGCCATCTCTCCGGCGCCTCCCTTATGTTTTGTTTTGTTCTTGTTTTGATTATTTCTTTCGCTTTTTGTGATTATGATTACGCGGTTTCTCCTTCCCATTCCTCCCTTGGGATTCTGATACAGATTGCCAGAATCTGTGGACTGTCTTTGTTGGTACTGTGGTCTTAGTAATATTAAATCTTTCAATCCATGATGAGGGACATCTTTTTATTTATTCAGGCCTGCTTTAATTAACAATATTTCATAATTTTCAAAGTGCAAGTCTTATACCTACTTGATTAAGCTTATTTATAAGCATTCTATTTGATGCTGTTACAGATGTAATTGTCTTTTTAATTTCCTTCTGGGATTTTTATTTATGTCAAATTATGGTGATGTCCTTACTTTCTTTTCTGACTTTTATGACTTGGTCTTTTAGACTTTTTTAAATTATTTTATTTCATGCGTATGGGTGTTTTTGCCTACATATATCTGCGCACATGTGTGTGCAGTGCCCATGGAGGCCAGAAGAGGATGTCAGATCTCCTGGAACTGGAGTTACAGAGGGTTGTGTGCCACCATTGTGTTTAGATAATTGAGGCTGGTCCTCTGGAAGAGCAGCCAGTGCTCTTATCTTTTTATCTATCTATCTATCTATCTATCTATCTATCTATCTATCTATCTATCTATTTTTGAGACAGGACATTCTATATATCCTTGGCTGTCCTGGAACTAAATTTGTAGACCAGGCTGGTTTTGAACTCGCAGATCTGCCTACCTCTGCCTTCTGAGTGCTGGGATTAAAGGGCCACCACACCTGCCTTTTATTTTTCTTTCTATTCTTTATTTCATTGATCTCTGCCTTTATATGTATCATTTCATTTTTTTGTACAGATTTGGATTGAGTTTGCCTCACTTCTTCCATCTTTTAAAAAAGTTGGCAGCTAAGACAGACCGCTGAGTTCCATCCTTACGCCTCCGGTCCTCAAGTTGGCATCTTATACTGCAGGGCTCAGGTCGGCCTTGATCTTGTTCTGTAGTCCAGACCAGCCTTGAACCCAGATCTTCCTCTTCTGCCTCCTAAACTAAGGTGGATGAAGGGTGTGAAGTGCTATTTCCGGCTGTTCTCAACGGTTTTTCTGAACTTCTTATTCCCAAGTTTGTACGGGTTTCCAGATTTCCTTTACTTTTCTGTCCAGTTTCCTTCAGCCATCTGAAGGCAGTTAAGTAACAATAATGTAAACTTCTCTTTAGTGTGCCTGATGTCTGGGCTTTCTCAGTGGTGGTTTCTTTTTCAGTGTTTTTTGTTTTTTCCCTGTGAGTGAGCTATACTTTCCCGTTTCTTTGAATCTTTTGTAATTTTTGGTGACTACTGGAGACTCAGATCACTGCTGTGGGATCTTTGGACATCAGTTCTTACTTACTATTCTCAGAGGTTGACGCCATCTGCTGCCCTCAAGCTCAGGGATCTACCCGCCTCTGATCTAAAGGAGTGTGCCGCCACGCCTGGCTGACGTCCCTTGCTAAGGACTGTGTCATCCATTTGTGACTTTTCTAAAGTAATTTGCAAGGCATGTTGCCTTTGTTGTATAGGGTAATATTTGAGAGCTACTTTTGGGAAAGGAGAAGATGGGAGGGTTTGAGACGGGGATACTGTTGGAGTAGAATAGTTTACAGAGAAGAAGGACTGGCTAGGAGAGCTGGGAGAATAACAGCCCTTGAACCAGGTTTTTCAGTAGGCCGAGACCTTATGCAGGACATGGAGTGTCCTTGCTAGTGAGAAGGTGGCATTTCTGGAAGATGGCGGCAGGGGGAACTAGGAGGTAAGATGTCTTGGATCTTTTACCTAGCTAGATCTTGGCACCAGAAAAATTTTAATTTTCACCTATCTCCTCTCTGGAGGTGACAAAATAGTGAGTAGCTGTGGTTCTCTCTCTCTCTCTCTCTCTCTCTCTCTCTCTCTCTCTCTCTCTCTCTCTCTCTCTCTCCTCCCCCCTCTCTCTCTCCACTAACTTTCTTGCCCCCTCCTCCTCCTCTTCTTTTTGAGCTAGTATCTCACTGTGTAGCTCAGCCTCGTCTGGGACTCACTCTGTAGCCCAGGGTGGCCTCAAACTCATAGAGATCCACCTGAAGTCTGCCTCCTGAATTCTAGGATTAAAAGTATACACCACCACACTAGGGTTGTATTTTGTTTTTAGATTTATTTTATTTATTTTTTTATGTATATGCACGTGTGTGTGCATGTAGGTATGAAGGTGGCCAGAAGTGGGTGTCATATGTTCCAGAGCTGGAGTCATGGGCAGTTGTAGCCACCTAGAGTGGGTGCCAGGAACTGAGTTCTGGTCCTCTAGGGCAGCAGGGAGCCCTCATGCTGAGCTCTCTCTAGCCTCTCTGAAGGTTGATCTTAGTTTTCAATTTGACTGAATCTGGAATTAAGAGATAAGTCTCCAGGTCACTGGATATCTAGATTAAGGTTGGCCTGTGAGCGTATCTATGAAGATTTTTCTTTCTTTTTTTTTATTAACTCAGAATGTGTGTGTGACTGTAGATCTATAAATGTATGCAGCTGCACCTACCTCTTTCTCACGGGTTCTAGAACTGAATTCAGGCCATCAGGCTTGCTTTTCTTTCTTTCTTTCTCTCTTTCCTTTCTTCCTTCCTTTCTTCCTTTCTTTCTTTCTTTCTTTCTTTCTTTCTTTCTTTCTTTCTTTCTTTCTTTCTTTCTTTCTCTGTTTGTTTTTTGAGATAGGGTTTCACTGTGTAGCCCTGGCTGTCCTGGAACTCGCTTTGTAGACCAGGCTGTCCTCGAACTCACAGAGATCCACTTGTCTCTGCCTCCCGAGTGCTGGGATTAAAGGCATGCACCACCAGACAAGTGTTTTTACTCTTCCAGCCATTTCTCTGGCCCCAGGATTTTCCTAACTGCATTAACTGAGTGGGTAGACACACACACCATAGAGGTGATTGGCTCCTTCCAGTGACCATCCAGCTATAATAAGGTTAGAAAGACAGAAAAGTTTGACATTTTGCCTGCTTGCTGTGAGTATTGTGGCAAGTTCATCTAGCCTGTTTGTGAGTTCATCTCCTCTGTTGCTGCAGCTGCTGTGTCTTTGCTGGTATCAGAATCCAGACTCGTCTGCCTTCCAACCTGGACTCTCTTAGACCCCTCTGAGCCACCAGCACTAGACTGGGATGCTGAGGTATCCATCCAGCCGTGTGGACAGCAGCCACCAGGCTCTTAGCCTCTTCAGTCTGAAGACAGCCATTGTTGGACCACCCAGACAGGACTGTATAAGACAATCTAATAAATAGCCTTTTAAATATGGATTCATTCTATCCGTTTGGTTCCCCTAGAGAGCCCTGATATATTGTCTGTTCCTGAGCTTTCTAAAAGGGAAGATAGCATGGACCTAGAGCAAGATGTGACAGTCATCTTGTATTAGACTCTTTCCCAAACTGGATGCACTTCAGAATCACCTGGAGGGCTTGTTAAAAATAAAGAATCAGTCACTATGCCAGACCACCTTAAATAGAATCTCAGAACAGAGCCAAATAAGCTGTATTTTTACCAGGTTGTCCAGGTAATTCCAAGCATATGATGGGTGAGACCGAAGGAGCCAGCTGGGACAGTTCTGCTCCCATCCCACACTGCAGATGGGCCAAGAGCTTGTGGGAGGAAACAAAGGTGATCTGGGAAAAATGATGCTCCCCACCTCTCCTGAGGGAAGTTACCTTCCAGCCTAGCACAACACAGAAGGGGATGATGAAGACTAGAAATGGGACTGTGTGGCTCCCACTCCTAAAACCTCTCAGCCCTTCTCTCTCACCGGAGATCCTGTTACGCCCTTGCCTTTATTTATGCTCTTATTTGTGGTACATGTTTCCCCTCAGGTCCCATCGCTGCCCATGTTCCTAAGCTTTTCCTATCATAGACCAGGGACATCTCCCATCGAGCTTGAGCCTGCAGAGGCCGAACAGCCTGAAAGAGTTGTTCTACTCCGGGGTGGAGGTCGTCCTGCTTGATCCTGGGCTTAGAGTCTAAATGAGGGGACTTGAGGGAAAATAGAGGTTTGTGGGGATGGGAACCTTGCTGGACAAAAGCCAGAGGAGGAAACTTCTGCCTGGAAAACAAAGGGGATGATAAGTTCCTGCCCTACCTGGTCTGGACTGGTGACAGGACCCCGGAGCCTGAGAGGGTGGCGCTGAGGCAGCCTGGAGAGGAAAGGCCATCAGAGAGGCCAAGATGAGGAGGGCATAGTTACCTTTCCCCAGGACTCCAAGGACCCATGCTCAAACAGTCCTCTGCACTTAGCTGACGGCCTAGCCCATCCCAGCCCACAGTCCCACTTGAACCCCAACATAGGCACAGAGGTCTGGAGTTTACATCCTAGAACCTCTTTGGGTCCTTAAGCCAGACCACACATAAACAGTTAGGGAAAGGTCACAAAGACTGATGCTGTCCACCTGAGATACGAGTGTCCACAAGTGTTCTAGTCTTGAAGGCTTTGACCCCTCGGGAAGCCTGGCTACTGTGACAGCCCGTGGAGGCCCAGGAGCAGAGGATGCCTACACTGGCATCTAGGGGTAAAGAGTGGGGCAGGTGCAGTGGTTGATGCCAAACCTCACGATGAGAGCAGAACCAACCTGATCACCAGACTGAGCCCCTGGGGAGTGGAGAAGATCTGTGTGTACTTCTGTCTCCCTCAGCCTCCATTTCAGCAGGTCCACTACCTGTCTGGGACAGGTACCTTGTGCTATTCTGGGGTAGGCGTCTTACATGTTGCAAGAGTCTGGAAATCCCCATATTGGAATAGCCACATTCCCTTCAGCTCTGGGCCTGCATGTTCTTGTCTTCTTGGGGGCTCTAGGGCAGCAGATGCTCCCTCCAAGCTTGGCAGACAAGAGCCAAGGGGAGGGTATGGCGGGAATTTCAGCTCAAGGGTTGGGCTAATCCTGGAAGAGGCTTTGGGGTGGGCCAGGACCCATGAGCTTGCATATTCAGCCTGGGTCAAAAGGCATGGGCACTTTGGTGCTCCTGGGTTCCCAGCAGAGCACTGGGCCATCTAGGAATAAGATGCCCTGTGAACAAAAAAAGATGGTAGCTGTGCCAGCAGGAGCCATTGAGTCCCTGAATATGTGAAAGTTGTATGCCCGGACTAGAGGTGGACATTATTCAGTGTGTAACTGTTTGGCGCAGGGCTAGAATTAACTGGATGGTCAGAAAGGTATTGACATTGTGGTTACAGTTTAGGGCAAGGGTCGACACAGGGAAGGATCCTGGTAATGTTAACGTGGGGTTTGGAGTTGGGTTGTGATTCTTACTGATAAAGGCTGCTATATCTTGGATTTGTCTTTTGGAGAGGGAATGGAGCAGGTCGCTGAATTTAGGTTTGATGTTAAGGTTGGCTAAGGAGTTACATTGTGTGTTGGAGGTTGGTTCTCAACCTCTGAGACAGTCTAGGGAGAGATATACAGTTATGCGCCATGTGAAGTTCTGCTCTGATATGGGGGGGTCTTGGCTGTTTTCTGGGCTCTCTGTGTGAGGTTATAAGTCTCTCTGTAGCCATCCAAGTAGGGCAGGTAGCCATCCAGTCCCAGAAGGGACAGCCTTCTACGTCAGGCTCACCAAGCCGTACAGACTTCTTGTTGACATTCACCAGCATCACCTTTCTCTGGAACACTTGTCTCTTCCTGGGAACGAGGTTGGAGCTGGGTTTAGGAGTAAGGTTGTAAGGCTGGGGTTGTATCTAACATTAAAGTTTGACACAGATAGAAGGTATCACGCTTTGTGTCAGGGGCTCCTTCCTGGGCACCTGGGACTTGGATGGTTCCCAGAGGGCAGCCTGGTTGGCCATGTCTGCCTTGTGCATGCTCTGTCAGGGTCTGGGCGGTCAGCAGTCTGAAGGCATGGAGCCCTGAGCAAACGGAGGCATCGTTGCAGTGATAAGTATATGAGTGGTAGATTGGCTTCTAAAAAGGGTTGTGAACTCATGTCCGGACTTCGGTAATTCTTAAAAGAGAATCTTTTCAATGTGAACAGTTTCTAGTGCTTCACCTAGCTTTGTCGCCATGAGCTGTTTACCACTTTCAAGTGTGTGTGTGGGGGGGTGTTGTCGTTCCAAATCCCCCCCCCCCCCAGTGAGATTGAACCTAGGACCTTATACATGTGAGGCGAGCACTCTGCCACTGGGCTAGACCCTCCTTTGGTGATTCTTGAAGATCTAACAGTCAAGTTGTTGAGAGCAGGATATACACATGAATCCAAGGCTATCCTTTTAAGGACAGGCAGCAGGGTGGAAGTGAAAAACCAAATTTAAAGCGGGGAGAAGGGCCTGCATGGTGGCACACCTTTAATCTCAGCACTCTGGAGGCAGAGGCAGGTGGATCTCCGTGAATTGGAGGTTGATCTGGTCTACAGAGTGAGTTCCAGGTCAGCCAGGAGTGAGACCTGGTCCCAGGAGAGAGAGGAAGGAGGCCAGTTAGAGGAGACTTAGAAGCTTACTGGGTGGAGGGGCTTAAAGGATGGATTTGGACAGCCTTTGCGTCTGTGGATCTGTGTGAGACGGGGTAGATGGTTATGCATGTAGCCCTTGTCTTGCCTGTGTCTGCTCCAGCATGTCTGACTTGAGGTGTTTAGGAGTCTGTGTAGGTACATTTTGTAGACAAGATTTTGCACGATCTGATTGAGTTTTTGAGTGGTGTGGTTGACTGTCATATGAACCTGTGTGACTGGGTATCTGTTCCCTTGGGTATCTGCTTCAGCCAATCTTTTGGACCGCTCCCGCCTCCCCCCCCCCCCCCCCAATGCTCCCTGACACACCGCAGCTGCCAACACTATTTACTGCAAATAATGGCTTCCCTTCCCGCTGTCTGGATTCCCAGGGGTAAGGCTGCCTGCCCAGGTCCCTGGCCCTGTGGCCTCTGAAGCAGGCCTGACCTTGGGAGTGCTAAATGCTGGAAATCCCCAACGCTCCTTGCCTGAGTAGGGGCTGAGAGAAGATATGTGGAGAGGGGGAAGACAAGGAAGGCAGCAATTGGCAGCACCCACTCTCCTGGAAACAAGATCTTTACCTGATTCTTTCCCAGGCCTCTTTCTTCCCCGCATGCTCTCTTTGCAACCATGTGTTCAGTGCCCTGACCTCAGTCTCTGGGTATGAGAAGAGGCAGTCCTCTGCAAGCCCAGTCCTATCAGGTGTAGATATGTTCTGTGTCGCCGGAGTCTGCCTCATGTCCACACCCAGCTCAAAGTTGTCTTCCCTTCTTTTCTCTCTTTGCAGTGGACAAAGGAAGAATTTTTATTCTTTGCATGGCAGGCCTGGCTCCAGAGTCCAGCTGGAGATCAGACCCAGGTGGGTTGGCATAGAATCAGGGACCCAACCACAGCACCCACGGTGCAGCAGCAGCAGCAGCAGCAGCAGCAGCAGCAGCAGCAGCAGCATCTCCATCTTGTTTATCTGTATTCATCTGTGCTCTTTGTCATCCTGGGTAGCTTGCAGGAAAGAGGCACAGAAAGGAAGCATGTCTACACACATCCACACACATCCACACACATCCACACATATCCACATAGACACACAGTCTCACAAGGTCAGACAAACATACACACACACACACCCACACACAGACACATGTACCTCCCATACACAGTATCAGACAGACATATACATAGTCTCACACATACACTGTCACACACACACACTCTCTCATACACACACACTCATACACAGACACATATAGACACAAAAGCACACACACAGACACACACACCTTCCATACACAGTATCAGACAGACATATACATAGTTACATACATACATACATACATACATACATATACACCGTTCCACACACAGACATGTACACACACACACTCTCTCTCACACACAGATGCACACACTCACACACACAGACACACAAACACACATACTCTTTCTCTCTCACACACACACTCTCACACACAGACACATATAGACACACAGACACACACTCTCCACACACAGAGATACACAAGCACACATACACTTTTACACACAGACACTCTCACACACACAGACACACACACACATACACTCTTACACAGACACACAAATACACAAGCACACATACACTGTCTCACACACACTCACACACAGACACACAAGCACACACACACACACACACACACACACACACACACACACACACTGTGACTCACTGTGACTCACTGCTCAACAGAAGTGCTGATGCTGCAGAGAGGAACTTCTCCTATGTCTACTTATTTTCAGTTGCCCAAATTTTTTTCCGGAGAATTCTGCTTTATTTTTGTTTCTTGTTGTTCAAAACCATATTGGGAATTGAAACCAGGGCCTTGCTTGCTAGGCAAGCACTTTACCATAAAGATATGTTCTCTCCCAATAAGATACAGCTCTCCCAAGATAATTTTTTTAAATGTATTTTTTGCTGACTATAGTAGTACATGCCCTTGGTCCCAGCACTCAGGAGGCAGAAACAGTCAAACCTCTGTGAGTTCAAGGCCATCTAGAACTCCATTGTGAGACTTTATGTCTTGGTTAGGGTTACTGTTGTTGTGATTAAACAGCATGACCAACAGCAAGCTGAGGAGGAAAAGGGTTTATTTGATTTACACTTCCACATCATAGCCCATCCCTGGAGGAAGTCAGGACAGGAACTTAAGCAGGGCTGGAACCTGGAGACAGGAGCTGATGCAGAGGCCATGGCAGGGTGCTGCTTACTAGCTTGCTCCTCATGGCTTACTCAGCCTGCTTTCTTACAGAACCCAGGGCCATTAGCCCAGGGATGGCACCACCCACAATGGTCTGGGCCCTCCCCCATCAATCACTAATTAAGAAAATACCGTAGAGGCTCACCTACAGCCCTATCTTATGGAGGCATTTTTCTCAATTGAGGTTCCTTCCTCTTGGGTGACTTCAGTGTGTGTCTGGTTGAAATAAAACTAGCCAGCACACCTTGTATTAAATTTTTATATTTTAAATTTAGCTGGGCGGTGGTGGCACACGCCTTTAATCCCAGCACTTGGAAGGCAGAAGCAGGTGGGTCTCTGAACTGAAGGCCAGCCTGACTTACAGAGTGAGTTCCAGGATAGCCAGAACTACACAGAGAAACCCTATCTTGGAAAAAATTCTTTTTGAAATTAATTCTTGGAGAAATTCACACATACAATGTATTTTGATTGTGGTCACTTCTCATGGTTCCCTAACTCCTCCAAAACTCAGCCAAGGTCTGTACCCCTTCCCCCCCTTCCGACTTCAGTCCTCTCTTAAATTTATTTTGTATAGCCCACTGGGTCCAATCTGTGCTGCCCATAAACTAAGGGTTCCGGAGCTGTCCACTGGAGCTTAGGCCATACCCTTTAATAAAACTGATTCTCACCCTCCTGGAAGTCATCAACTGTCAATAACTCTTCAGCTCGGAAGGGGCTCATGTCTTCCAGGCTATTTTGAAATGCTCTTCTTGAGAGCCAAAAGGGAATGCTCTAGAAGGTCAGTGCCATTCGCCATGACAGGGTGTGCTAGAGTGGCCTTCACGTTTCTAACCAGGCACCGATACGCTCCTAGCATCGACCCCTAAATCTAAGGTTGTAAATTTTTGAATGTGTGCCTTCTCCTTCTTCAGATTTTCCTTCTTTTAAGCCTAAGGGAAGGTGACAGGAGGGATTGTGCTCAGCTGGTGGAAAGGGATGGGCGGCTTCATCCTCCATCAGCATCCTGCTTGACCCCTAGGCCCTCGCTCTGGCTCCTAGTTCTCTACTCTGCCGAGAACTCAGGATCCCGAAAGTCTCTGCTGTGGTTCATCTCTCCATCCCTTTGTTGTGGGAGGCTGGTCAGCAGCATGAGCCCACGATGGATTATGACAGACAGGACCTGTGGGGTGCCATCGGAAGGACCTGCTCCACCCTAAACCAGGATGTGTGCACAGTAACCCGCCTTCCCACCTTAGGCCACCACGACCCTTCTGGTCAGTTCTCTTCATCGCTACAACCCCCCTCCCCCAGTCTCCCAGCTCTGTGGCTCTCTGCCCGGCTCCCACCAGGCAGACAGGATGTGTCTGTCACAAGGCCTCCTTTCCATCTTTGGGATGCTCCAGGAGAACACCTGGGAGAATGTTGGCTCAGCAGGCCTGGTCTGGTGTCTCTCTGCCCTCTGGACCAGTGAGGGTCTGGACTTCCTTCCTTTAGGTACAGATTATCCATCATTCAGAGTAGGGACATGTCCATGTTTTTGCCGTCTGGACTTTCTGCTGTGGACACGATGCCAAACAATCATGTTCTGCTGGATTAAGTAAGCCTTGCCTCTACTTCTTACTGGTTAGACGGGTTGGTTACTGACGCTAGATTTCCTTAAGACCAAGGGCCTCCTCTTACCCCTAATAACACATCATTTCCTGAATTTCCCGCCTTCATTACAGTTCTTGGCTTCGCTGTGTCACGTTGGAAGGATGCATAAGTACATTCTGAGGGCCCTTTGCTGGCCAGTAAGCATTAATGAGAATATTTTGTGGATCCAAAAGCAAAAAGTCTCTCCCTTAATTAATTAGAGTACGGTGGATAACCCCGAGGGGTGAATGAGAATCTGGAGAGGGACAGCCTCCTCTCCCTGCTTCCTGGGTCTCTTCTCCCTGATCCTCTGCTGAGCACTTGGGTGCTCTGCTCAGGCACTGGGCATTCTGCTCTCTCTGTGGACTCCCCTGCAGTTCCTCTAGTCCACCAGCACCTGCTTCAGATGCATGAGCAGCAACTTGGACTCCTTCTTGTGTGCATCTGGGCTCTTATGCTAACCGAATTTTGCACCCGATAGACACTTCCATGGGCCTTCCTGTGAAGCTATGGCCCCTTCCTAGATTCCCCTTCACCCCCAGAGTCTTTGTCCATACACTAATTGATTGATGGAGAAACTTTTCTTCTTTTGATCCACTAAGGACTCCCATTAATTCTATTTTCTATTTATGGGGGCAAAGGGAGTTCTAGGGAGTTCATGGGAGGGAAGTCCTGTTCTCTCTCTTTTTTCTCTCTCTTCCCATCCCTTTACTTTCTGCCCTCTCCTCTTTTCAGGAAGGCTCTTGCTATTACACCAGGCTGTCCTGGAACGCACTGTGTAGCGGATGTTCTCCTGAACTTTACCATCTTTCTTTCCCAGGACTTTTACTGGACTCTTTAGGCATAAACCTTCATACCTGGCTTCCACACCCCACCCCACCCCCCGCCCCAAACCATTCCATCTGGTCTGCATGCTGCACTCACCCAAGGCTGTTCTCAAGGTCATAAATAATCACTTGGCAGCTAAAGCGGATGTCTGCATCTTAAGTGGCAGATTGGCACTTCTCACACACCTCATCACCCTGTTCTTGAAAACCCTTGGCCTTTTCACTTCCAGTGTGCCGCAGTCTGGCTTCGTTATGTCATGGGCCACTAGGGTTCAGTCTCTTCTGCTTATGAGTTTCTTCCCTGTGCTCAGATTTGTAGTTCCACCCCACTTCTAGGGACCGCACACAAGGCCTCTCGCAGCTTAGGCAAGTACTCCGCTGTGGCACTGAATCCCCAACCCTTCAATTTCTTAGAGGAAGAGCGTTCTGAGGCCCAGTCCTTGTAATATGTCTCCATTTTCACTCACTCCCTGGGTGGTCTTACCTAGCAGCACAGTTTCAATTACTGAGAGTACCACACGCCACCTTACCTAATCTTGTCTTTGAGGAACAGGGTGGGACATAACTGCCTTTCCCGTTGGAGGGTGACTTCTTGTGACTAGAAAGCTACCAACTGAAAGAACGTTCGGGTTGCCTTTTGTTGTTTCTGGTATTCACTGAGAAGACGTGGACTGTTGGGTCTGCCCGATGGTAGGGACTTGCTTTCAGGAGGCTGAGAGATACCTTTGTTGTGAGGTCACCCCAGGTTGCAGGAAATCTAAGTTGTAAACCTGAGGCTTCTGGTAGAGAACTGGTGTTCCTCTAGGACCTTTCTGGAATCTTTCTGGCATCAGATGAGGCCCTTCCTGGATTGTTTCTGGCACCAGAATCAGGATTTGGTAACCTATACATCCTGTTAGCATGTTTATCTACACGGCCTGTCTTAACCTTAGTGTTTTCTTTCATCTGAGAGTTTTCTTTCCTGTTTTTCCTCTTGCACTGAGGATGACCAGTTCTTGGATTCTAGGGCGCATCAACCCCATTCTGAAATAAGGGGACAGAAGAGTGTTGATGCATGGGCCTCTGTGAGGTACAGGCCCACAGCTGATACTTGGGCTGGAGAAATTCTGTTTTGGAGAAAGTCTCTTTGATTTGCCACACCTGACCTTCTAGGCTGTCATATTCTGTAGGATTTCCTCCTGGCTCTAACCTGATAAAACAGGAAGGAAGGCTGCAGGACACTCAAGGAAGCGTTCTTGAGTAGGGTAAGCATGGAAGGTCTCTTGGCCTCCTCCTTGAAGAGATGAATCTGATAGAAAATGAGTTATGGGGCTGGAGAGATGGCTCAGGGGTTAAGAACACTGGCTGCTCTTCCAGAGGACCTGGGTTCAATTCCCAGCACCACATGACAGCTCACACTTGTCTGTAACTCCAGTTAGAGGGGGCTACAACACCCTCACACAGACATACACGCAGGCCAAATGCAAATAATAAATTTTTAAAAAGAAAATGAGTTACATCAAGCATTTACATTTATCAGGACAAGTCTCTAAAGTGTGTCTACCAGACATTTTAGTTAGCCATTTAAAAATTCACAGTAAAGGATATTTCCATTTGAGAGGGCGTTGCCTGCTTACTAGCTCTTAGAGCAGGGGACAATTCCCACTCAAAGATATACAACACTTCCCTGACCTTTGTTTTCCACTGAGTTTTTATCCAAGGCTTTCTTAATGATGTTTAGATTAAGCTCAGTTATCTCTGAGTAGATTTCTACTAAGTCTTAATACATTTAGAGGTGCAGATTTAACCGCTGGGTGTGGTAGTTTAATGCTTTTAATCCCAGCACTTGGGAGACAGAGCCAGGAGACTCTGATTTTGAGGCCAACCTAATCTACACAGTGAGTTCCAGGACAGACAGTCAGAGCTGCACAGTGAAACCTTGTCTCAGAGAGAGGAGAGAGAGAGAGGGGGGGGGGGGGAGGGAGAGGGAGAGGGAGAGGGAAAGGGAGAGGGAGAGGGAGAGGGAGAAGAAAAATAGAAAGAAACATGGACAAAATGATGCATCTAAGTGAAAGCAATCAAGTCTGTGGCTTTCTGTCAGCTATTTTATGAATGACTGTATATACACGTATTTTGTATGTTATGTCTACATATATGCCTGTATTTGTATATTTGCATTGCACTAATTGTATTATAGATCGGTGAGTGTTCATGTAAATTAAGACAATTAAATAAGCCCTAAATGGGGGCTGGAGAGACAGCTCAGTGGTTAAGAGCACTGGCTGTTCTTCCAGAGGACCTGGGTTCAGTCCCCAGCACCCAGCTTACAACTGTCTATGACTCCAGTTCCAGGGGATCTTCTTATAGCCTCTGTGGGAACCAGGCACTCATATGGTACATATACATATATGCAGGCAAACACATATACAAATAAAAACTTTTTTTAAGTTAAAAAAATCAGCCTTAAATGCCTTTTGGTTCACATGATTTAGGTAAATCTTTGACATTATGTTAATTAAAACTTACTGGTAAGATAAAAAAATAAAGATGTCTTTAAAATTAATGTGTCTCCATCTCAGTTGCTGAGCTAAAGATGATGTTTGTTTTATTTATTAAGTCTCAAAAGAATGTTTCAAATGATCACTTTCCAGCTCTGGTTAAACAAACACCTATTATTTTAGGTTATTATACTACATTTGATGTCCCTTATCTAGTTATATACATACATCTGCAGGGTTAACAGGCAATGTTCTGAGCTTCATCCAAATGTCATATGAAAGTCTATAAGAAGGTTGGACCGTGCAAGGACATCAGTAAGTACTGTCTCATGTGTGCTGTGCATGGCGTCTAGAGTTTAAACACAAACCATCATCAAAACTCCTGGCATTACTGTGTTTGTTTTGGTACCATTCAGAAAAAAGACACATTATTTGTGATATCTTGCTTTATCTGGTTAAAATCTGGCCATCCTCCCCTTTTTTTTCTTAGAGGATTAGAAGAGATTTCTTTTTAAATTTTTTTGAGATCTATTATTTTATGTGTATGCATGTTTTGTCTGTGTGTATGGCTGTGCACCATGTGCATGTCTGGTGCTCCTGGAGGTCAGAAAAGGGCATCAGATCCCCTAGAACTGGAGTTACAGATGGTGGTTAGCCACCACATGGGTGCTGGGACTTGAACCCAGGTCCTCTGGAATTATAGTCAGTGCTCCTAACCACTGAGCCATCTCTCCAGCCCTGAAACTTGGTCCTTTTCTGCTTCCTTTAGCCATCTTGTTTGCCACAGTGTGTATGAGATGAACCTGTGTACCAAATAAATCTACTATGGTCATTACTATTCTTTCCTAATCTTATCAGGGTTTAAAACTGATCTATGTAGACCCATCAGAGACAAAAATCACCTAATTATAGATTCTGTTGTGCCAGGGATTTTAAATTCCATGTTAAAGGTAAAAACTTAGTTTATAGGAGACCTGTTGATCTGCAATGCAACTGGTTACTAGATCCTTTTTATTTAGAATGTATTTATGGTTATTAGATTCTTTTTATGTAGAATGTATTTATGGCTCCAAGCCTCCTAAAACACTAAGTTTAGGGAAATATCAAGCTGATGCCCTCCAAACTAAAATTATATTAGTAGCTTTTCTGAGCTTATGCTCCTGATCGTGTTATGATCGTCTCTGTGCACACTCCTGTGGTGATGATGGCAGCAGACGGCAGGACAACAGACCCGAGTCTGCATGCATTTTTGATGGTTAGAGACAACAGGATCGACTGGTGAGCCACATGTGGACTCTTAGGTGAAAACAGTCAAGGATGGCACCATTGTTTATGGCCGAACTACTGGAAAGATGGGGCTGCCATCCAACTTCTATGAGAAACACTGACAGGAGCAGGTGTTAAAGGAGTGATGGGGCCTGGATTTGTGAGTTCATTCCCGCAGAGTTGGGGGGTGAACAACGGGATTCCAGGTGGAGATGCTGAGTAGCATTTCGGATATGTGAAAAGGACAACTGCATGGGTTCTGGGACTCTTGTGACACAGCCTGTGTTGTACTGTTGTGTTTAGTGTGACCCCTGACACAGAGGCAAGCACCTGGCCCAGAGGTAACACATTTGTTGAGTACAAGATCTTTCTCAAAGTCACACTTCTGGAGACCTCCTCTTCATCTGAGTACTTCCTCCTGTGTCAGAACCCCGAACTCTAACGCGTCAATGACACTAACGCGGTGCTGTATTTAGACTATGGATGCAACTATCATGAATGCATCCTTTCATCCAAAACTAGAAATCTGATTATCTGAAATAGAAGATTTCATGGAGCCGTTAGATACTAGCTAGAAGGAATTGATTACTGGGACAAGTTTTCATAGCTTTCAGTGGCAGCTAGGGTAGGTGACAGTTGGGACATAGTCATTGTCAGAGCTAAGGACATTTTTATAAACTTTGAGGAAAGAATTGTGTCCTGTGATGGCTGTAGATGAGAGGGGAAGACCATGGACAAAGGCAATGTTTTGGGAAAGGAGGATCGTCTCTGTGAAATGTGTTGTTTGAGACAGGACTCACTGTGTAGACCAGGCTGGCCTCAAACTCACAGATCTCCGCCTGTCTCTGCCTTCCAAGTGCTGGGATTAAAGGCATGTGCTACTGTACTGGGCAACTAGTTTCTTCTGGGTTGATTGGAGCTAACCATTTGGACTGTTCTTGCATAAATAGGGCTCAGTAACGCTGGTGGTGATGGGATTTAAGTAAAAGTTCATAAACCTGAAAAGTCTTTTGTGTTGCTTCTCTGCAGTTGCTAACCAGTTGATTTCCCTGTTTCTTTTTCACTCCAGCCTTTGGTCTTCTTAATTAAATCAAGAACATCTCAGAATTTTTCCTTTACCTCTTTGTCTTTGGCTGGAGATATGAGGCAGGCAAAGAGTTTGGTGAAGGACCTATCTTTAATGTGTATTACACCAGACACTTCCCTTCTGATCAAGTCTTTGACTTTGTTCTAGGGTGGGGTAGGGACAACTGACTTGTCTGAAATGTGAATTAAAATTTCCTTCCTGAGATGAGGACAGACACTCTACTTTCCTCCATCCTTTCCCTTAATAACGTACAGCAGAGACAAAGAAGACCGACAGCTCATCTAGACAGAGAGAATATATTTTGGGGGGTGCACTCCCCACCTGTTCATTAAAGAAAATGACAGTGCTAGTGCTCTTTAAAGGATACAGAGGAGGGGGAGCCTAGAGGCTGCCCTCACCCTCCGTGGTCTCCATTGGCAGAACAACATTTCCGAGGGGAACCTGGGGACCTAGGGTGGGTTTCTGTATTGAATGGCATAAGCCAATTGAGGACAGTGCCGAGGACAATGTCGGGGCCGGCCTGGTGCTGAGACAGAGCCAAACTGTCGAGGGCCTGGCCGGAGCTTACTGTCTGAAATGTGGGGAGCAGTTAAGAAGGATGCGATCACTGACTTCTCAGAGGGCACAGACTGGGCCTTGGGCCCTCTGCAGTTCTCTGTCTTAGTTTTCTTGGTGGGGCTTTTGGCTTGAGGCAGACCCTTGTCAACATTTTCTTTACTGGTTTTAGCCGCTTTTCCAGGTATTGAGACCATGGGTTCCACATGTGTTTTGCCTTTTATCTTGGGGTTAATTGCATAAAAAAAGGATTTCATCTTAGTTTTCAAGCCAGCCTCTGGAAGGCTGGGGCTAGCATGAGGAGAAATTGGCATCACCTGCCCCTCTGAAATGTGGTCTTGCCGAGTTTGGCCCCCAAAAGGCTTTCCCTGAGTTGGTGGGCGAGGGAAAGGAAGGCCCCGGGAAGCCTGGGAGGCCACAGGCTGGGGGACCTTAGCAACCTTTGCAGGCTTTGGGCTGACATTTACCTTGGCTTGACTGTCTTGCATGTCATGTTCAGGCTCTCTCTCCACCAAGACTTTTGGAGGTGGCTCTGGGAACTCAAGGTCAGGGGGCTCCTGGGGGCTGGGCAGACGGGAATTCTCAAGATGAGAACTCTGCCTCTGCTGTGAGGAGCCTTGGGGTGTCCTGTGCAGAGGCCCTTTTTCTGGCTCCTCATCTCCATCATGGTGCGTTTTTTCACTGGTCGGGGAAAGCCCAAGATCTGCATCCCTCTCTCCAAGGTCCCCCACTGCCTTGGGTTTCCCTGGCTCTTCACTCTTTTCTGTCAGCGTGGGGACGTGGGCTGAGGACTTGCTCTTGCCTTGAGGCTCAGTGCTAAAGGGTTTCTCTAGGCTGGGCTCGTCCCCACTGGTCTCCATCTGAATACAGTACACTTGGGACTCCATCTTATTCCTGAATTTTGAGGCCTTGGAGCCCCACTGGGCAGAACCATGGGGCACTGTTCTGGAACTAGGTTGGCTTGGCTTGTGGCACACAGGCTGCCCTGCAGTGGCTGGCTGTTTTTTAAGGTGGACCCTGTTTGCGTCTGGGGCTGGAGGAGAGTCACTTGAGCCGGGCAGTTTCTGGAGCTCGGTGCCTTCTGGGATACCTAGACTCCTGACAGGCTCCTGCATGGATTCACTCTCTGGGCTGGTTAGAGCTGGCTCTTTGTCCTCCCTTTCCTTCTCAGAAATTCCAAATTGCATTGCTAGGACCTTTTTTTTCAGGTGGAAATTCAGTTTCGCCAAGATATGTGAGTTTAACGAGCGGGCACTGTCATGAGTCTGGCTATCTAGAGGCACCTTCTCTGTCCTTCCTTCCATCTGCACGTCAGGCTGGACCTCTCCTGTAGTGTCCACAGAAGCCTCTTTGTCATCTCGAGTACAAGGCTCAAATGGACCTTCAAGTGAGGTCAGCTGAGTCCGAGGATCTGGTGAGCTTTTGACAGGCCTGGACATCATCTCTGTTGTTCTAGGTTGGCTAGTGACTGTTGGGGATATGGGCCTCGAGAGAGCCACACAGTAAAGGGCGGGCAGGCCTGACAGGAAGGCCAGATACTTATGCTGTAAAGTTGTCTCCAGCTTCTTAATCATTTCCTTAGACAGAGCGTGGGGCCGCTTGCAGTGTTCAACGAGAGTACCCGATGAAGCCCGCTTCTCCTGGTCGAAGGCCCCTGGTTCCAGAGGAACAACTTTGCGATGTAGGTCAGGGTTGCTTTTACTTTCTGCTTGTAGTTCCAGGTGTTGGCCTTGTGGGATTGAAGAGAAGGGAGTCACTACTGCCAGGGTTCCAGGAATTTTGCGTTCCCAAGAGCTCCAGACTTGGGCCGGGACCTTGCCCTGGTGGATCTGTCCACATTTGGAATCAATATGGTTCTTCAACATTGCCTTTGTCTGGGAAAACAAGCGTGGCGTGGAAATTGACCCTTTGTCCACTGCAAGCGCAAACATGTCACCAGACCCATCAGCCTCTGGGTGGCCTGGCTGTGGGATGCTCACATTGGGTAGCGCCCTGCTGCTGCAGGACTGGAACTGTTGGTCGGTAGAGGAGAGTAGTGAGTGAATGGAGCGTTGGATTCTCTGGGGCAGGCCCCAGCGAAGGTGAATCAGCTGCTTCTGGAGGTGGAATTCCAGCAGCCTGTGCACATGCTCTGGGAAGGAGAACTCCCTGGTGGGATATGAGAAGGGTTTCCTTGGCCAGTAAGTTTTTATAGTTTTAGCTTTACTGTGTGGTTCACACAGCGTGTGGCTCCAGGTGTACCGTTTTCTCAGGAAGACAGCTGGCAGGCCCCACTGAAGCTTCACCTGCCTCTCTAGGAGGTGGCATTCCAATGCCTCACACTCAGCCAGAGTCAGAAACGGGACACTGATCTGTGCTCTTTCTTGCTCATGGGGAGTCTTCGCATTTGGAGAGGCTGAGGAAGACGAAGGGACTGACTTACACGGAGTTTTGGGCAAGAAAGGGAGTGAGAGCTCCCTTGTGGGCTGGCAATCCATGGAAGAGGACTTGGATATGTTCTTGGAGACACCTTGAGAGCTCAAGGAAGTAACATCCAGGGACTCACTGTGAAGAGATGGAAGGCCACAGAATAATTGGCCACGATAGTCACTCTGAAGATTGCTCTCTGTGTCATTAGCTTGTGCCTTGCGGGGTGGATAGAAGCCACTTAGGTGTTCAAGTTCATGAGAGGACAAGTAAGTGCAGATTTGTTGCCAGGGCTTTCTTTGTTTCAGGTTTATAAAAGACCATTCAGAAACCCAGCAGGTTTGGGTGGGCTGGTCTGTCAAATACAGTCTATTGGTCTGGCAGGAAATGGTCCCAGTTCTGTCCATAGTGATCTCAGAACCACTGCTCAGAATGGAAGAGAGCGTATTTTTTCTAGATTGACACAATAATGTCCGGTCTGGCATAAGCTGCTTCAGGGACTCCTCCACACGTCTTGGGAGGCCCCACTTCTGGAAATGTATCCATTTTTTTACATGTAGTTCAAGAATCCTTCGGACTTTAGGGCTGAGTAATGGCACCTGGGAAGGCAATACTGAGCTCATATGCAAGGACATGGTATGTGTCAAGTTAGTGGTCTTTGGGTTCAGGGGTAGTAAAGACACAGAGGACTTCAAGTGATGGCGGTCTTGGCTCTCCTGGTCAAACTTTGATTCGTTTTGCGTTAGTTTTTCCTCAATCATTAAAACCACAGGCTCCTTGATCCTCGAAGAAGCCATAGTCTCTGAAATCATGGGCATGTCTGCCAGAGGAAATTTCTGATCTAGCTGGGGATGATCAGCCCAGCATTGTCGGACAGCAACTGCACTGGTCGACTGTGTTAAGTGTTCTGTCAGGTGTGCTAGTATTGGAGTCCCAGATGCTGGTGGAAGACGTCTGGAGTGCCTGGGACGATGCTCCACGTTCTGCTCAAAAGACACTCTGGATATGGGCAACATCTCCAGGCAAGAAGAGCCCGGGGGCAGCCCCGACAAAGCAGGGGAGGTCTGGGTTCTCTCACTCTGCAGCAGCTGCTGGATCTCTAGAGATGCAGCATCACAGATGTGGCAGCAGGGGTCGACACACAGGAGCTGCCGCACATGTTCCTCCTTGGGGAGCCAGCTTTGGCTAGGAAGAGAAAAATGGCCGCCATTAATGATGGAATGATGTCTGCCCCCTTGGAGGAACGTGTCTGGGGACTGCTGTGCTCTATCCTCCGGTCCCACAGTTCCAAGCCTACACTGTGACAAATGAGGTCCTTGTGGGAACCATTCAAAGTATGGGATGTTCCTGCTGCTGTACCCAGGGAATCAATGAGATCATTCACACTCTCTAGAAATTAAGTAGAGGATAAGATGATAGGCTGAAGGTGTCCCAGCAACTGCCCCACCCCCCAGACAGACAGGAGGTGATGTCAGCGGGGTCCAGCCAGACCCAGGGCTTGCTTTGCCCTTGAAAGGGAGGAGCTGGAACAGGTATGACATGGTGACTTCTTCATGCTAAAGCCACTTTCTTGTCAATGTGGTGTCTGAGTGCAACTCCAGCAATGTCCTTTACAGAGTATGCACTAGTCAGTTCTGAACTGCAGAGATCCTAACAGACAGAACTGGGTATCGGGTGGTTCTTCCCTCCTGAGGTGTGAACCATCTCTGCCCTGACAACCCTCTCAGCTGGTGAACTTGCCTCCATGGCATTTCCCCTCCCGTCCATTAGCCCTTCCTCACCCCTGGCACAGAACCAGGCCAAGAAATCATCACAGTTTAGACCACAAATTTCAAGAGGTCACCTTTTCATGATAGTGAGCAGCTCCCAGGGCTTCTCAGCTTCTTCTCGGGAAAGTCTCCTGGCTGAGGAATCAGGACACAGTGTTATGTGGCGAATGAACATTTTAGGAGCATTCTATAGGAAGGCCTTTAGCTCAGCAAGAAGAATCTGAAGATCTAGACTTGGTGCTCTAAGGCATGTGTTTCTATCTAGCAGTACTACTTAAAATTGGCTGTCCTTGCCTAATTTCATTTGATGTTTACAACCATGTGAGGATCATCAGTATCATGCCTATTTTGTGAATGACTGAGTAAGTTGAATTTTACAGGGTCATAAAACTAGTTCTCGATCAGATGTTCTCTTTCCCGTGACAGAACACCTGTTATTAGTAACTTAAGGAAGAGTTTACTGTGGCACTGAGTTCCACTGGGGCAGGAAAAGTTTGGTGACTAGAGGGCCTGTGTGCGAAATTGTGAAAGGGAAGCCCAAGTTATAATGGAGGCCCTAGACTGGTAGACATGCAAAGTTGGACAAGGAGTGCTGTCGGTACCGAGCGTAGCCAGGCAGAGAGAGGGCCTACATGTGTAGCAAGCGGCAGGGCCATGGGAGTGGACCTTCGGGAATTAGGGCCCACCTTCCGTTCTGCCTGAACCTGGCTTCAGATGTACCCTGATGTGAGCAAGTCATGCTGCAAGCTCATGCTGCCATGAGACAAGCCACCCAGGCACTACGCCTTCCCTGCTCTGATGGACTGACCATCTCCGAAGCTGTGAGCAGAATAAGCCGTTCCTCCTAAGTTCTGCTAGGTGGGTCGTCACCATGACGAGAAGGGGGAGCAGAAAACCCTGTTATCTCTGCTGCACAGTGATCTGTATCACGTCCTTAATTGTTCATGCTCAAGGAAATTAGGCAGAACCTTTTTGGAACACTCCCATGTTCTCAGCTCCCACCCACAGCCATCTTCTGGGTAAATCACACATTGTGGAACTAGAGTTTCAGAAGTTACAACACCTGGCTCTTGGCAGTGGAACTCGAAGTTGGGTAGAGGCGGTGGGAGCTCTCCCGGGGGCGGGGAGTCGGGAGACACTGGGCCTTTACCTCTTGATGCTGCATCTCTAGCCCTCTGCCTGACTTTTCGGTGACGCTTCAAGAGAAAAACAGTACAGTGTGAAGCTGGGACTCCATTCTCTTCCTCATGTCCAAACTAGGAGATCATATACATGTCCCTCTACGTTGTATGCTCCCTTACATTGCCTTCCCTAGACCCCACCTTTCTTTCCACCTGAACCTTTCACTTCTCTGCTTATTTCTCATTCACTTAAGGCCCTCTGTCCTCCTTCTCCATGTCTCTACTTCTGTAGAGAGAGTGACACAGGGAGAAAATCTGAACAGACTCAAAGATATTTCTGCCAGCCCGAGGGTTGGCTGCTCACTAAGTCCTCCAAATGGAGAAACTTCCCACTCGGGAGGTCTTCTGAGATCCAGTGTGGTCGTTTTTCTATTATCTAACTCTCAAGACAAATAGGGAGCCTGTTGGCTTTTCAATTGGAGTACATTGCAGGAAGGGCCTGGAATGTAAGGAGTTATTTATAGGTCTTTGTAATCACTTCCTTTCTTTTCTTAGTCCCTGGCACAAAATGGGGGCAATCTAGAGAAGCGCTCAGAATTTAAAAGTTACTTATCTAGGCTTAAAGTAGTTCAAGTTTAATCAGTGTTTTCCTACCCGGCAGCAGCTCTTTTTAGGTTCCAAACTCAATCCCTGGTAACTCCGTCTTATTTGCCAGGCAATTAGAAAAATGATGAAGATGGAGCTATAGGTACATAAAGGATAGCCGATGTCCCACAGAGAACATGCAGAGCTCAACATGACCTAAATCTCCTTAGCACGAGGGGACCAGTCATCTCTGCATCTAGGCATTCAGGGGCCAAGTGCCCAGTGGCTCTCAGCACTGGGCACTGTCATGGCTGCCTCACAGAGGAGAGAGTTAGGACACCAGAACGCATCACAAAGCCCTCTGTTCCACAGAGGGTGTTCCAGTGGAATTTCATTCTGTGTGTGTGTGTGTGTGTGTGTGTGTGTGTGTGTGTGTGTGTGTGTGTGTGGTCATCTGTAAAGGTTATGGAGTCTGAGTCCATAGGTGCCATGCTCACTATATCTATACATAGATGAGATAGATAGATAGAGATCTATCTCCTTTCCTCTACTTCCTCTGTCTCCCATACCAATTTTTTTGTTCAGCTTCCTCATCTACAACTGTACAGTCACTTATCCTCAGAATCTTGAGTTCTTTGGCACACTGGGAACCTTGTGAGAAAGAGTGGCTGGAAGAGAGAACTCCACTAACTCCATACCTGACCTGGAGACACACAGGAGTTTACAGGGTACAGTACGGTTATGGCTTAGAAGTGGAGAGCTTTGATGTTTCAAACAAGGGGTCACCAGAGATCAGAACTACAAGAGGGGCTGGTTATGGCTGATGTGATAAAGCCAAGGTGGCAGTATCTTTAAATGACACCATCCAGGAAAGAAAGACATCTACAGTGTGCGGCTGGAGAGCAACTGTAAACACTGTCCTCCTCCAAGGTACATGGATGTAGCACACTTGTGAAACTCTACCCAAGACTTGAGCTTCTATCCACGTGAAAGCCTCTTCCTGCATGCTTAGGGTGATGAATGCTCCCAAGAGCGGGCTTAGTGGCCATTTCTGTCTGTGGCTACCAATGCCTTGTTGCTTATGGTTGGATGCACGGCTTTTGTCTGGAGTTTTTTTCTCTCTCAAATCTGGATTTAGGAAAATGTCAGTCAAGGCAGCATTTTTCAGTTCATGACCCATCATCACTCCTCCGTCCTAACTGAATATTCCTGCTTGGCCTTTGTGGCTACTGTAAGAGGTCTCTGATTCCCTAGCAGTTCCGAACACCTTTGAGAAGCTTATTCTGGTGACAGTGTTTGCAGGCAAAGGACTCTACGAAGAGACGTTTGTCCTGTCAGCACCCAGTCTTCCACCCTGCTGGTAGTGGACACACAATGTGCTCACCCCTAAACTGCAATGTCAAGAGTAAAGAGACATTTAGGGTGTCTGTGTGTAGTCTCGATCTCAAGAAACAAACAAACAAACAAACAAACAAATCTAGTTGCAAAGATTAATTCAAATAAAGTAAGAATTAACAACAGGATAAATAGAATTTTATGTTCATCTTAGACTTTCAACCATCCTATTTCTGAGAAGAGGAATCATAATAAGGGTCATGGTTGTCAGAGTGGGCTCCTGGACTCCTGGGTACTTAGAATTTGCTTAAAACTGCTGGCTCTGCTCCAGGACTGTTTCTAATAGAATGAGAACTTTCTAACAACTATATGAACCAAGGAATGGGCCACAAAGTTCATCTGGCAGTGGGAAATGCAGGTCTGTTCTTGAAGAGGTGCAGCTGAATGAATAGGTGGAAAGGCAAGAGTGGGAAGATATGAGCAGGGTTGAGACATACCAAGGGAAGACTGACATTTCTTTTATTTGAGTCACTAGCACTGATTTTTTTTCTTAATGTAGGCATATACAGTACAAAATAGGAACACACACATATGGTATAAAATAGGAACACACACACACTACACACACACACACACACACACACACACACACCATACATATACACCATAGGAAAGGCAGAAGGCACATTTCTTTCCCATCTTTATCTCCTTACACTTAATTTTCTTATTCATCTATCTTTCAAAATTATGTTAGCATAATGTTAGTATGGTGGTTTGAATGAGAATGGCCCCGTAGCCTCATGTGTTTGAATGTTTGATCCTCAGTTATTGGAACTGTTTGGGAAGGATTAGGAGGTGTGGTCTTGTTGGAGTAGGTGTGTCACTAGGGGTGGGCTTTTAGGTTTTAGAAGTCTATGCCAGGCTCAGTCTCCCACCCTCCTCTCCCTACAACTTGCATGTTAGATGTGAGCTCTCAACTACTTCTCTAGCACCATGTCTGACTGTCTGCTGCCATGCTTCCTGCCCTGGTAATCATAGACTAACCCTCTGAAACTGTAAGCAAGCCCCCAGTTAAATGCTTCCTTCTACAAGTTGCCTTGATCATGGTGTTTTATCACAGCAATAGAACAGTGAGCAAGACACATAGGAAGCATAAATAATAAACCTGGTCATATGGTTTTTAAGTCTTTGAAGTTGGTTTGTGGAAAGAATGTGGAAGAGTTTGGAGGCACAGATTAGAGAAGCTTTATAATGCTGTACATACAGCTTAATGGGCCATTCCAGAGGGAGAACAAAAGACCAGAATGCTGATAGGAACATGAGCAGCAAATACCATGCTTCAGAGAACAAAGACTTTATTGGGAACCGGACCAGATGTCATTCATTTACACTCTGGTAAAGCATATGGCAATATTAAACCTATGTCCTGAAAGTTTAAGTGAGTCTGAACTTAAAAATAATGGATTAATTTGTTTGACAGAGGAAATTTGAAGACAGCACAGCACCCAGGTTATGTCATGAAATTGCTTACTCTTAGCCAGAACCATGATGAGAGAAAGCAGAAAGATAAGACAAATGTGCAGTTTGGTCAGAAGAGGAGGGTGAACCCAGTTGTGGTAGTTTGAATGAGAATGGCCCCCATAGGCTCTTGTATTTGGTGCTTAGTCACTATGGAGCAGATCTATTGTTTGGGAAGGATTAGAAGGATTAGGATGTGTGGCTTAGTTGAAGTAGGTGTGCTCTTGCTAGAGGAAGTTCATTAGTGGGGGTAGGCTTTGAGGTTTCAGAAATTCACACCAGGCCAGTCTTGCTTTCTCTCCTCTCTCTCTCTCTCTCTCTCTCTCTCTCTCTCTCTCTCTCTCTCTCTGCCTGCTATCTCCAAATCAGGATGTAATGCCCTCAGCTATGGTTACAGCACCATACCTGTTTGCTTCCTTTCTTAATGATCATAGTCTAACCCTCTAAAACTGTAAGACTTCTTATTAAGTATAAAATCTTGGCCTTAGCTTAGGTTTGTTCCCAACTAGCTCTTATGACTTAAATTAACCCATTTATATTAATCTACATTCTGTTACATGGCTCGTTATCTTTCCTCAATATAGTGTATGTCGGTATTCTTCCTCCATATCTCACTGGCGAATTCCCCATGCTTCATATTCCAGAGTTTCTATCTCTCTCTCTCTCTGGAAGTCCTGCCTATCCTTTTCTGCCTAGCTACTGGCCATTCAGATCTTTATTAAACCAATCAGAATGGCTTTATGTGGGGGAGGTTAAATAGAGACACACCTTCACAGTGTACAAAAAGATTATTCCACAACATTTCCCCCCTTTTGTTTAAATGAAAAGGAAATGTTATCACTCTAACACAGTATATTATATATACAACAAGAACAATTATTAAGTAAGATTTTCAATGTCCAGTCTATTTGTATTTGGCAAATTTGGAGAAAGTATTCTATTATCTTGGTGCTTCCAAAGTTTTACACATAAACCATTTTCTATTATAACCTGTATTACCAGCCTAAATATCCCTTTAGACCTTAAAATATTTTCTTAGATAAACAACTTAAATTTTTATGTCTCTCAACCTTTATAAACTTTACATCTCTTTTTTGAGTTTCTTTTCTGAATTTGGTAACAAGGAAAACTGTAAGACTATAACTAATTTAGTCTTCACCCTCATCAAAGATCCCAGAAGGATAAAATATTACCTGGGTAAACAGGAAGTGCAAAGCAAACAACTTTCAAATGAAATGACAGAGACAGCTGGCTGCCAGGACAATCACCCAAGGTTCTTCTGTTGGGGCATCCATCTTTGACCTAAGGGCCTTGAATATCTGAAAGACTTTTCTGTGAAGCAGGAATTTTAAAGGGCTGGACTATCTTGTCTTGGCAAGGTTCAGAAGTTGACTTCCTTTGTGTTCTGCTTGTCCAATTTGGACAGCATGCTGTCAGCAGTTGAGGCAAGGGCAGTTTCTTGCCCAATGGCTAGCTTTGCCACATTGAAAGCAAACTCCATATGGAGGTTCTTTTATGCCTATAATTCTTTTTTGAAGTAAATTGGTGCTGCCAGGAGCAGATGTATCTCAATATTATGAAAAGCCTTAGGTTATTAAAACATCTTAAATGCCATATTCTGTAGATCTGTAAAGTGTTTGAAGACACCTACCTATCTAATAATATATGTTTGACCTTGAAAACATAACCTAACATGACTATAAGTTTGATTGTTATAGATAACTAACTACTAACTTGCATTTCTTAATTATCCTAAACAGTTTATAATAATATCTATCAAGGACTAGAACTTCACAATACATTTTAAAATGAGCTGCATAGGTACAATACCTTAGACAAGAATAGAAACATATATACAGTATATTATAACAAAAATAACCTTAAATTTGTATCAATATAAAAAAATCTATACCAATGTAAAATATTTGAGACTAGTAGTTGCTTTTTAGTAGATCCAATAATCTACCCTTCTATCCTATCATTCCTATATCCCCGTTATTTTCACTAGATAGGAGAGAAAGAAGGATAGAGAAAAGAAAAAGAAAGAAAAAAATCCCTTAATCCAACTTCCTCTGTTTAGTTTCATCTCTGACCATGACCAATAACAATTTGCAACTAACCCCCCTAAACAATTGCAAACATCCATAATCCACTGAATGACCAAACACCATCTACCTCACCTTTCAGGAATATGGGTATCATGTTCTTAAAATTACTTCCAGCTGTCTTGAGGCAACATCATCTTTAGGGGACCCTGAGAAAACTGGGATAATGGTCAAGTCCTGGGAGAGCTAGCTATATCATTTGTTGTTTGGTCTTTGTGGTGGGAAAGTTCAGAGCTTATCTGAAGTCCTGGCTAGAGTAGTCTGTGAGGCTGGACCATCTCAGCTAGCAGCTTTGAAGTTGTTCTGGATGTAGAATTTTGAGGAAATTATAACAGAGGCATTCTGCCATGGCTTCCCTGCACATCCCCTTCTGCTGTGGGATGTTCTGTATGTTAAATGTGTTGCTCTGATTGGTTAATAAATAAAATACTGATTGGCCAGTAGCCAGGCAGGAAGGATAGGCAGGACAAAGAGAGAGGAGAATTCTGGGAAGTGGAAGGCTGAGGCAGAGAGACAACTGCCAGCCGCCGCCATGAGAAGATGTTAAGATATTGGTGAGCCACGAACCATGTGGCAACTTATAGATTAATAGAAATGGGTTAATTTAAGATATAAGAACAGTTAGCAAGAAGTCTGCCATGGCCATACAGTTTGTAAGCAATATAAGTCTCTGTGTGTTTACTTGGTTGGGTCTGAGCGGCTGCAGGACTGGTGGGTGAGTGAGATTTGTCCTGACCCTGGGCCAGGCAGGAAAACTCTAGCTACACCCTGCACACAAACTCTTCCTACTTGAGCTGTTTCTGTCAGTCACAGAGGAAAGCAGTAACCAAGACACTGTGTAAGGAAGAGATGCCTGTCTTCCTACAGTGATTGTTAGATTATTTGAGGAGAGAGTAGAAGTTAGACAGAGGCACTGAGGTGAATTGTCCCTCAGGTGAGGGACATATTACAGAAGCTACTAACAACACAGATAGCACAGCTGGGTTCTGAGAAAAGAGCTTTTAGTCCCATCAAAGCAAAGTGTCTATTCTTAAAGGTTTTTGTAGAGAAGTCCTAAACCAAAGGCAACAGTCTCCCAAACTAGAGAAATAAAAACCACTTAACTACATTTTTATCTCCTACCCTCCTAGTTCTGAAGACTAAACTCAGGGATTCACTGTTTTGTTTTGTTATCAGCTTGACACATGCTTGGATAATCTGAGAAGAGGAAACTTTAGTTAAGAAAATACCTGTATTATATTGATCTGTTGGCATGTCTGAGGGACATTTTCTTGATTAATGATAGACATGGAATGGCCCAGTTCACTCTGAGTATGCTCCCTCTGGGCAGGTGGTCTTGGGTTGTGTAAGAAAGTAGGCTGAGGAACCATGGAGAGCAAGCTGGTAAGGAGTGTTCCTCCATGACCTCTGCTTCAGTTTCTGCCTCCAGATTCTTGCCTCCAGGTTCCTGCCCTGGCTTCCCTCAATGATGGACTGTGATTGGGATGTTGCATTTGGTCATGATCTTTACCACAGCAGTACAAAGCTAACTAGGACAGGGCCTTAAGCATACCAGGCAAGTTCTCCACACTGAGCTACATTTGTAGCCCTTGGCTTGTCATCTGGCCTTGAACTTGCTATCTAGCTCAGGCTGGATTTGAACTTTTAACTCTGTCTTCTGAGTGAAGAGATTATGGGCAAGTGTCACTATGCCCCGATTTAACTCAGTCTTTAATACTTTATAATATATGTCCATCTGTTTCCATGATAAAATACCATGACCAAAAGCCACTTATGGAAGAAAGAGGTTATTTGGCTTTCAATTCCAGAGGGGGAGTCCATAATGGTAGGGAAAGCATGGCTTGGTTGCAGGAGGAGGAAGGTGGCTGATCACATTTCATATGTACATAGGAAGCAGAAGGGGAGAACAGGAAGTGGGGAAAGGCTGTACATTCTTGAAGCCCACTCCCAGTGACGTACTTCCTCCAGTAAAGCTTCACCTCCTAAAGATTCCATTACTTCCCCAAACAGGGTCATCAGCTGGGTGCCAAGTCTTCAAATACTTAAGCCTCTGGGGGACATTCTCATTTAAATACTGTCTTAGTTAGGGCTTCAATTGCTGAGACGAAACACCATGACCAAAAAGCAAGTTGGGGAGGAAAGGGTTTATACGGCTTACACTTTCAGATCATAGTCCATCATTGGAGGAAGTCAGAACAGGAACTCAAGCAGGGCTGGAACCTGGAGGCAGGAGCTGATGCAAAGGCCATGGAGGAGAGCTACTTACTGGCTTACTTTCCATAGCCTTCTCAGTCGGCTTCCTTACTGAGCCAGGACCACCAGCCCAGGGATGGCACCAGCTACAATGGACAGGGCCCTCCTCCATTGATCACTAATGGAGGAAATGGCTTACAGCTGGGTCTCATGGAGGCATTTCCTCAGCTGAGGCTCCTCTTCTCTGATGACTCTAGTTCGTGTCAAGTTGACACACAAAACCATCCAGTACAAACACTATACATCTTTGAAAAAAGTAGTATGTGGTCATCTTTCTGATTTAATGGGTAATTTCAACACGCCATATTTTCTGTTTCCAGAATTTCTAGTTGATCCTATCTCTAACAGAGGTTGCTTTTGGCAAGTTTATCAGTGACACTGGAGAAAAAAAAAATCAGTGTGCATCAAGGTAATTCAATAGAAGTTATCCATGGTGAAATATAAGTGAAAAACAAAACAAAACAAACAAAAAACCAAGACCAAGCATCCAATAGTTGTGACACATATCAATAACACATTATACGTGCAAGACATCCTAGAAACAGAGAGAGAAACACACACACACACAGGGGCAGGGGGAACAAAGTAAGTATTAGAAGAAATAGCCAATAAATTTCCAAAATTAATGAGAAATCAATTAAAATCAAGAAGCTCCACGATTTTTTTTGTGATACTACTAAATAGCATTACTATTTAATAACCCAAATCTTCAAATGATTTACATGATGGAAGTGAAAGGTGAGCTAAGCTTACAGTGTGATATTTCTACATTGCACATGCTTTTCTGTGCTGGAGAGGAAAGTCTGAGTTTTAGAAAATACGTGGGAAATTAGGCACTGGTACAACAGTTTTTGAAAATCAGCTGTCAAATGAATGAAGGAAAAGAGGTTGAGAGCTACCGCTCTGTGGAACAGATTTAGGAGCTGAAGGAATTGCTCAGCTGTGAAGAGCACTTGCTGCTCTTCTAGAAGATGCAGGTTTGATTCCCAGCACCCACAAGGTGGCTCACAGACATCTGTAGCTCCAGTTCTTGGTAGCCAGTACATATTAAAAAGAGAGAGAGCAGATTTAGGGCTGGATGAGACAGGAGGGTAAGGCAGTTACCACCAAGCCTGACAAACCTGGGCTGTCAGGACCCATGTGATAGGAGAGAACCCACTCTTGAAAGCGCTTTCTCTCTCCTCTCTCTCTCTCTCTCTCTCTCTCTCTCTCTCTCTCTCTCTCTCTCTCTCTCTCTGTCTCACACACACACACACACACACACACACACACACACACACAAAATTAATAAATGGAAAAAAGAACAGATCTTGCCAAGATTAGGTCATCTTTGGCCTAGGGACGCTCTCAGTAGGCAGAGGAGGGATATCTGTCATGCCTTTGGAAGGTTTGTTTTTATCTGGATCCATGATAAACTCATGAATCACTTACTGCACTAGCCAGACAGGTGTTCAACAGGAATCTCGGGTTAGTTACAACTTGACAGGAATATATTGGCACTGAGCAAAGAGACAGAGTCGCCTCCTAACCATCAGCCTAGGGCAGAGGCTGGTGTCATTGCTGACATGGATGCTAACAGAGTAGCAGGGGTGTACTGAACACATAGAGATGGAGGAGGGGTAGAGCAAAGAGTAGCTAACTGGTAGACTAGCCCTGTGACCCAGGAGAGGTCAGGAAGGAGTTGAAATGGCCTGAATATAAATTCTTGAACGGGGGAATTGTTGATTCTGGTCCTGCATCCCCCTTCTGCTCTTCCATACCTGGTTTCTTGTATGGAAAGCTTCATTGGCCAAAACTGTGAGCCATACATAAGAGCAGTAGAGAGGACAACTCTATCTTCCTCTCATCTGTCACCTTCACTGCATGGGTAATGAGTTCACTGGAGTGTTCCAAGTAGCTGCAAATCTCTTGGAAGAAAACACAAGAAGAATTTCCTAGCTTTCGGGGGAAATGGTGTTTATAGTAAGGTGTAGCTAGGTGTCATGCCTGGTTTATTGTCAAAACAAGCTAAAGTCATTTGGGAAGAGCTCTCAATTGAAAAAATATCTCTATGAGAATTGCCTGTAGGAAGTATGTAGTGCATGTTCTTAATTAATGATTGATGTTGGTAAGTCCAACCCATCATGGGTGGGGCCACCTCTGGGCAAGTTCCTGCTTCCAGGTTCCTGCCTTGAGTTCTCGTCCCAGCTTCCTTGGATGATAGACTGCAAGCTACAAAATAAAATAAATCTTTTCTTTCTCCAAGTTCTCTTGGTCATGGTGTGTTACCACAGCAACAGAGACCCTGTCTAAGATGCTAGGTAAAAATGCTAGTTAGAATAAGGTTATTGTGGGAAATTAATTGAGTACCACAAGTCTAACCATGTAAAAATGTGACCTTGATAAAAAAGAACAGAAGGAAATACCCCATACTGAACCAGAGTTGCTTGTATGTGTTTTGACTCATTTTGGTGGGGCTCTCCTATGGTTTGAATAATTCCACCAAAATGCATGTTGAAATATAGTTCCTATCATGAGATGGGTTCTATTAAGAGATGCGATCACAAAATAAAAAGGAAAAAGAAGGAAGAGGAGGAGGGGAAGGGAGAGAAGTGCACGAGGTATTAAGAGGTGACCATTTGGAACTGGACAGCCAATCAGTGGGTTAGTTTCTGGGGGAAGACTGCCTCTCCCGGCTTTTCTCAATTGCCTGTTTTTCTTTATGTAGAGTTGAGGCCCTGTGGACTTTTTCCATTCACTTTGGCATAGCCATTGATGAGCAGGTTATATTTAGGAATATATATATATATATATACATATATATATATACATATATATATATACATATATGTGTGTGTGTGTGTGTGTGTGTGTGTGTATCTGTAATAATGATGAAAAAAGGGGCCATGAATTTGAAGAAGAGCAAGGAGGGCTATATGGGAAGGTTTGGAGAGAGAACAGGGAAGGGAGAAAGGTTGTAATTGTATGTATACTTATATATATACATACACACATATACATATCTATATAATGTTGTAATTAGTCTCAAGATAAATAAAAGAGGTGATTATGAGGGCTCCGTCTTTGTGAATTTATTAATCCCCTCATGGATTAATATGTCAGTGAACTAAAAAGTTGTTGCTTGAGTGTTTCGTTATAAAGTCAAGCTCTTTGTGCTTAGCTTGCTCTGTGTCACCATGGCCTCCACAGATGCCAGGTGGATGTTACTGCCTTGCTCCAGAACTTTGAGGAAATAGATGTTTTCTTTATAAAGTTTTCTTCATAAGTTATGCCACCTGTGGCATTCTGTTACAGCAACAGAAAATGGACTATCCCATGGTTTTAGGGAGGTCACAACAAATCATAAAGCTTCTAGAATACAACATAGAATGTCTTCATTAGGACTTTTTAAAAATAGTGCTGCAGATCCAACCAAGGGTCTGTGCATACCAGGCAAACAGTCTTCCACCAAGTCACATCTCCAGCCCTTTCACTGGGAAATTCTTTAGGGTAGACAAAATTTCTTTAAGAATCATAATAAGCACTAATCTTAAAGGAAGATGGATACATTGGACTATATATTTTTTTTAAAGAGTAGTATGGTGGTTTGAATAAGAATTGCCCCACAGGCTCATAGTTTGAATGCTTAGTGGTCAGGGAGTGGCACTATTGAGAAGGATTAAGAGGTGTGGCCTTGTTGGAGGAAGTGGGTCACTGGGGGTGGGCTTTGAGGTTTCAAAAGCCAGGCATAGTGTCTCTCTCTTCTTGCTTCCTGCAGATCCAGATGTGGATCTCTCAGTTATTTCTCCAGCACCATATCTGCCTGTGCGCCGCCATGCTCCCTGCCATGACATGGACTAAACCTCTGAAACTGTAAGCTAGCCCCAGTCAAATGCCTTCTTTTATAAGAGCTGCTGTGGTCATGGTGTCTCTTGACTATGGCCATGGTCACAGCAGTAGAACACCGACTAAGACAGCTGGGAAAAGATTTATTACTTGCAGCAAGGAAGAAAAAGCACTAGAGTAATTTCCAAAGCAGTGGCTCCCACAAACAAAGGAAGCATGAGGATTTTTATGGGGGGGGGGAGGTTATCCACAGTCACATAAGAAAGCACATTAGAATGGGCATATTCCTGAGTTTGCTCAGTTAAGGAGCATGTTCCTGTGTTGTTACAGCTTAAGGTCATTGTCTTTGTTAGGATTTCTACTGCTGAGATAAAGACCCAACCAAAGCAAGTTGGGAATTTATCTTACACTTCCAGGTAATTGTCCATCACTGACGGAAATCAGGCCAAGAACTCAAACAGGGCAGGGACCTGGAGGCAGGAGCTGATGCAGAGGCCATGGAGGGGTGCTGCTTACTGGCTTGATCAGCCTGTTTTCTTATAGAACCCAGGACCACCAGGTCAGGGATGGCCCCACCCACAAGGGGCTGGGCCTGCCCACATCAGTAACTAAGAAAATGGCCCACAGGGTTGCCTATAGGCCAATCCATGGAGGCATTTTCTCAGCTGTAGTTCCCTTTCTCAGATAATTTTGGCTTGTATCAAGTAGATAAAAACAAAACAAACCAAAACCCAACCAGGACAGTTCAAGAAAGAACAGTGGCTGACACATTTTGGCCCTGCTAAGTTCAAGGTTCTGGAACACAAGCTTAAGAGGTTAAATCAGCCGACATGCACATTTTGAGGCATGCCCCATTGAGGTCCTAGATATGGCTGACAGGAATGCCTATAGGTAGACTCCATTTTCTCCAACAAGTTTGAGTATTTTCACTCCTGTACCCTATTTCTCTGGTGTGATGACTCCAGGAAGTCAGACTTTGATATATGTTACAGATCTATTATTACAGGATGGAAATGTCCACAATCTCTCAAACCTTAAATCTCTGCCAGAGATCTCTTTCAGTCTTTCAGGACCTCTCTGAAGTGTGTGTGTATATACAGGTGCATGTGTGTGCAAGTATGCACATGTGTGTGTATACAGGTGCACGTGTGTGCAAGTACACACACATGTATATACAGGTGCATGTGTGTCCAAATGCGCACGTGTGTGTGTACATATGGCAGCCAGAGGACAACTTTAACTGAGATTTTAAAGATGCTGTTCACCTTGTGTTTTGAGACAGGGTCTATCATTGGTCTTGAGCTCACCGACTAGGCTGGCTGGCTAGTGAGCCAGATGTTTTGCCTCTCTAGCACTGAGATTTCGAGTATTTGCCATCATGCCCTGATGTTTAGGATGTGGTTCTGGGGCTCAAACTCCGGTCCTCATACTTGCAAGGCAAGGACCTTATAGACTGCGCTACTGTCCTTGGCTCTCCTCTGCAGTATTTATGGCCAGATGGCCTTGACAAGGCTTCCCTTTAAGACAGGGGCTCCTTTCAGTCTCCTGTGCCTCTGGAGTTAGTCTGGAGAAAGGTTATTTCCAAGCCCTGCCAGACCTCAGGGCCAGCATGTAATCTCAGACCTCAGGCTGACCCTTGTGTACTTTCTACTCCCTCAAGTTCTTCTTTACTCTGTTCTCAAAACTCTCATGGCCAACTCAGGGTCTGGCCCTATCCATTGCTTTTGTGAACAAAAGATTTGGAGTAGCTTCCAAGTCCACCCAGAAGCACACTAGCGGTGTTGGATGGTGGGATGGTCCTGTGCAGGGCACAAGCATGGCCCTTCTTCATGGACTCTCTTGTGTCAAGTTGACATAAGACTATCCAGTACAGACAGAGAACTAAACAAGACATGTGGGCAAAGGACCCAACGTGTTTCTTGGAAGAAAGCCTCTGTCCTGGTTAGTTTATGTCACTTGATGACAGTTAGAGTCATCAGAGAGAAGGGAACCTCAATTGAGAAAATGCATCCATAAGATCTGGCTGTAGGCAAGCCTGTGGATGCATTTTCTTAATTATTGATTGATACAAGAGGGCTCAGCCCCATTGTGGGTGGTGTTATCCCTAGGCTATGAGACGCCTATGTCACGCTCTGTGGACTCTGGGTGTCCACGGCACAGTAAAGGACCCTTACTCACTTGTTTCTAGGAAACGTGCGGAAGTCAGACTGTTTCCATTGTCAGGGTAGTGCCACAATTATCGTCATCAGGTTTCTCCAGGAAGCTGTTCGTGGCTGTAAGCTCAGAGGTGCTGTGGGTCACATAGCCTTGTAAAGAAAACTGAGCAGATGTGCCTCTGACAACCCCTCACAGAAGCGTTTACAGGAGCTCTGCTGTGTCTTCTGCTCATAAAATACTAATGGACACCTAAGATGCATCAAGGTTCTGAGGAGAGAAATTTTTTTTTTAATACATGAGCATCTTTGTTAATGCCCAAAGCCAAAGTTTTTAGCAAGTTTGACAGGAAAGCTCAACGTTGTGTCAAATATGAGACTGCCTAAGCTTCAGGTGGATTAGTACTCTATGCGCCGGTGCAGGGCAATCACCAGACAGGAGCCAGGGAGCGCTAGAGGATGGCACCCACACATCCTACATGCCCAGGCAGGGGCAGGCTCTGCATTAGCTGGAATCTTTTAGGTCAGTTGCTCGTGAATCTCAAGGCTGGCTTTTCGTCGGATTCATCAACGGCTTGTTAAAAACAAGGCTGGCTGAATTATTTGCAGGACCCAGGTGAAAATGAAAGGGTCAGGCCCTGTGCTGGCTGATTCTGTGCCAGCTTGGCACAGGCTAGAGTCATTTGAGAGATGAGAACCTCAGTTGAGGAAATGCCTCCATAAGATTGGGCTGCAGGCAAGAATGTAGGGCATTTCCCTAATTAGTGATTGGTGAGGGTGGAGCCACCCCTGGGCTGGTGGTCCTGGGTTCTATGAGAAAGCAGGCTGAGCAAGCCATGAGGAGCAAGCCAGCAAGCAGCACCCCTCCATGGCCTCTGCATCAGCTCCTTCCTCTAGAATCCTACCCTGATTTGAGTTCCTGTCCTGACTTCCTCCAAAGATGGACTACAATGTGGAAGCGTAAGCTATATAAACCCTTCCCTCCTCAACTTGCTTTTGGTGATGGTGTTTCGTCACAGTAATAGAAACCCTGACTAAGACAGGCCCCTTGTTTTAAAAGTAGGAAATATTAAAGGTAATAATTAGAAAAATTTACACCCCCCTCAATGGGGTTTCTGTGTAACAGTCCTGGATGACCTGGAACTTGCTTTGTAGACCAGGTTGGCCTTGAACCCACAGAGATCCACCTGCCTCTGCCTCGGGAGTTCTGGAATTAAAGGCGTGCACCACCACTCATGGCTGAACTTTACCCTTCTTCTCTCTCTCATGTTCTAAATCTCAAGGTTAAACAATATGCATGAATTTTAATTGTTCATGTTTATCCTGTATGCTGTCAGTTTTAAGCATAAGTATCAGAGAACTTTATGTATTTACTGACAGTCCATAATTCATACATATAGTTTACTGATACAGATGGATGTTCTTCTTCTTAGCAGAACCATGGAAATACTCATAGCATCATCATTTTTATTTTTCATCTTGATCCGTGGGCATCTCCACTGCCCTGTGGAAGTCAGTGGCCTCGCCAACACACTTATCTTATACTCACTTCAGGTCTCACCCACGGGTTCACCAGAATTCTGAGCTCCTGGGCATTGCAATGCTACATGTCAGTGACAGATAAACACTGCATGGGTTTCCTGTACCTGTGCCAATCCTCAGTTATACCACGGGGCAGCCCCAACAGATGACAAGTTCAAAGTTCAAATTATACCCCACACACAAGTTTCATTTCAAATGGCAACCCCAAAGCCACTCAGGAGTCCCCTCATGTAGCCTTGTTAAGTAGCTTAAACCCGAGTCCTGCTGAAGCTATGGACAATAGTCCAGGGGTGGATGGGGTATTTCTCAGCAGCAGAACACCTGCTGAGCATGCACAAGGCCTTGGGTTCAATTCTAAGTAGGCGGGTAGGAAGAGGAGAAGGAGAAGCAGGAGAAGGGAAGGGAGGGTGCGCGGAGGAGGTGAAAGAAGGGGAAAGACTCATACTCCGCGGAGCCACTGAAAATGGGAAAGAAACATATACAGGAGAAAATTTCCTATGTAATACCAGAATTAGGTTAGACCAGATCCGATGGTGGTTCTGATAAGAGATATATTGTAAGAGCAGCCACTAAGAAAGTAACTGTAAGAGAAAAAACATGAAATAAATCGAAATCATACTAGGATTATTCACTAAATGCAAAACAAGGCATCAAAGAGGAACACCAAGGAAAAGCAAACTGTGAGCCTTAAATTTAACCATAAAAACAGCATTGGAGAATATGTGCTAAATAATGCAGCTAGCGGGCAGATTGTTACCTCAGATCACAGATGAGGGCCTGATGGCTCAGCGGTAAGGAGCATTTACTGTTCTTGCAGAGGACCCAGGTCTGACTCCCAGCATTACAGCTCACAATGGTCTGTAACTCCACTTTCAGGAGACCTGATGCCCCCTTCTGGCCTCCAAGGACACCAGGCATGCATGTGGTATACACAGATACATGCAGGCAAATCACCATACACATCAAATAAACAGACCTTAACTATGAGGTGCCGGGAGGTGGACTCAGCCGGTGAGGTGCTTACCGTGAAGCTGAGGGCCTGAATTTGGATCCCCAGGACATACATTAAAAAACAAAGGCGGCAGAGCCAGGCGGATCTCTGTGAGTTCGAGGCCAGCCTGGGCTACCAAGTGAGTTCCAGGAAAGGCGCAAAGCTACACAGAGAAACCCTGTCTCGAAAAACCAAAAAAAAAAAAAAAAAAAAAAAAAAAACAAAGGCGGCCTTGTGTTCACATGTGCCTGTGAGCTTTGTGGATGTGCTGCTTCCTTTCGTCAACTTGACATAAACTGGAGTCGCTTGAGAAGAGGGAACCTCAACTGAAGAATTACTTTCATTAGATTGGCCCATGGTCATGTCTGTAGGGCATTTTCTTGATTAATGATTGATGAGGAAGGACCCAGCACACCCCTGGGCAGGTATTCCCCAGCTACATAAAGAGGAAGGCAGAGCAAACCACAGGGCAAGCCAGGAAGTGGTCTTTCTCTGTGGCCTCTGCCTCAGTTCCTGCCTCCAGGTTCTTGCCTTGGACTCCTGTTGGGGCTTCCCTTGGTGAGATGGACTGTTACCTGGAAGTTTAAGATGGACCCTTCTCTCCAGGTTGGTGTTTGTGTTTTATTACAGCAACAGAGAGCAAAGTAAGGGCCTCAGGACACCATCCTCTCTAGTCAAAGATTTCTATTACAATCTACCAAAGTGTGTGTGTGTGTGTGTGTGTGTGTGTGTGTGTGTGTGTGTGAGAGAGAGAGAGAGAGAGAGAGAGAGAGAGAGAGAGAGAGAGAGAGAGAGAGAGAGAGAGAGAAAGTGTGTAGGCCAGTGGTTCATATCAGGTATTTTGCTCAATTGCTTTTCCCTTATTTCTCTAGATGGTCTTCTCTCATTTTTCCAGATAGGGTCTCTTTCAGTGAAATTTGAGCTCCTCAATTCTTCTAGGCTGGCTGATGGGTTCCAGAAACGTACCTGTTTCCACCCCATCTCTCATCACTGGAATGGCAGGTGTGGGCCTTTATGTGGGTGCTAAGGATATGAATTCAGGTCCTCATTTGTACATGGCAAGGATTTGCCAACTGTCTTAGGGGTTTCTCTTACTGTGAAGAGACACCATGACCACAGGAACTCTTCTAAAGGAAAAACATTTAATTGGGGTGGCTTACATTTTCAGAGGTTTAGTCCATTATCATCATGGTGTGACACTGTGGCATGCAGGCAGACATGGTGCTGGAGTAGGAGCTGAGCATCTTGACATCTTGATCTGAAGGCAACAGGAAGTTAACTGAGCACTGGGTGTGGCTTGAGCTGAGACCTCAGAGCCCACCTCCACAGTGACATACTTCCTCCAACAAGACCACACCCACTCCAACAAGGCCACACCTCCTAAGAGTGCCACTCCCTTTGGGGGGCATTTTCTTTCAAACTACCACACCAACTAAGTCATGTCCCCAGTCCTGTTTATTTCTGCCTTTAATGAAAGGTCCTTCATGTGTGCCAAGAGTTCCCCTTTTATCATCTGTTCCTTTAACAGACATTCATCTTCCCCCTTCCCTGGGACTATATTGGAGGAATGGCTGGAGGGGAACATGGTTTGATATGGGCAAACAATTGTGAAAGGGATGCCAAGGAAAATGTAACTTAACTCACTATCAGAATACTAAAATTAGGCTGGGTGGTGGTGACTCATGCTTTTAAACCCAGCACTTTGGAGGCAGAGGCAGGTGGATCTCTGAGTTTAAGGCCAGCCTGGTCTACAGAGCAAGTTCCAGGACAGCCATGGATACACAGAGAAACCCTGTCTCAAACAACAAAACAAAATAAGTATCTATCTATCTATCTATCTATCTATCTATCTATCTATCTATCTACCTACCTACCTACCTACCTACCTACCTATATATGTAGTAGAATATTATTTTAAGGTGTGTGGCTTTTGTTTATGTTGCATTTGCTTAACTCTGTGAAGCTGTGTTACTTTGCCTGTCTAAAACACCTGATGGTCTAATAAAGATCTGAACAGCCAATAGCAAGGCAGGAGAAAGGATAGGCAGGTCTGGCAGGCAAAGAGAATCTATAGAAGGAGAAATCTGATAAGAGAGATCTAGGAACAAGAGAGAAGGAGGAAAACATCAGGGCTAGCCACCTAGCTATACAGCAAGCCATGGAGTAAGAGTAAGATTTACAGAAGTAAGAGAATGGGAAAAGCCCAGAGGCGTAAGGTAGATGGGATAATTTAAGTCAAGAAAAGCTGGCTAGAAACTAAGCCAAGGTAAAGGCCGGGCATTCATAATTAACACTAAGCCTCCATGTGTGATTTATTTGGGAGCTGGGTGGTGGGCCCCCCAAAGAGTAAAAAGCAAACAACAACTGTAGCTGAAGTTTTCTCCAGTCCTGCCTGGCCCACGGTCAGGACAAATTTCTCTCACCCTCCAGTCCCATAGCCGCTCAGACCCAACTGAGTAAACACACAGAGACTTATATTGCTTACAAACTGTATGGCTGTGGCAGGCTTCTTGCTATCTAGTTCTTCTATCGTAAATTAACCCATTTCTATTAATCTATAAGTTGCCACATGGCTTGTGGCTTACCAGTATCTTTACATGTTTCTTGTCATGGCGGCTGCTGGCATCATCTCCTGACTCAGCCTTCCTGTTCCCAGAATTCTCTTCTCTGCTTGTCCTGCCTATACTTCCTGCCTGGCTACTGGCCAATCAGCATTTTATTTATACAGACCGATATCCACAGCACTTCCCTCCCCTTTTTTTTTCTTCAAAAAGGAAGGTTTTAACTTTCGGCAGTGAGGTGTAAGAAGGAGGTTTTAGTTTCAGATCTTAGCTACTGCTCTGACCTCTTGGGCTTTTAACTCTGCATTCGGCTCTGTGTTTCTTATTTAATAAGACCGTTACATCTACATCTGGTGCCCAACATTTGTGGTACAACTTCACAAAAGAGCTGTTTGCCTGTGGCCTTGTGGGCCCCAGCTCAGGCCCGAGCTACAATCAGCCGGTTGTGGTGGTGCATACCAATTGGATTTACTGAAGGAGGCAGAGGCAGGAGGATCCCAAGTTTGAGTCCGGCCTAGGAGGCTTGTTGAGGAGAAGCTGCGGCTGGGGCTGAACTAAAAACAGTGATGGTGGTGGTGGCGGTGGTGTTGGCGGCGGCGATGGCAGTGGGACCATGGAGGTGATGGCTGCTGCTCCGAGTTGCCAGCTGCTTCCCATCTTGATGGTGGCAGTGATGCTGTTACTGGGGATGAAAGGTTTACTGCTGCTTGTTCAGAGAAGAATTGCTAGGACCATCATGTTACAAGAAAGCATCAGCAAAGGTCAGTTTGGAAAAGTTTGGAAGACAAATGGTGGGAAGAAATTGCTGTGAAGATTTTCTCTTCTAGGGAAGAACATTCATGGTTCTGAGAGATAGACATTTATCAGACTGTGATTGCTCCAAACCACAGAGGAGGCACAAAAAAAAAAAAAATCTGCCGGGAATCATGACCATGCCTAACAGCAACTTTGAAATCTACAAAAGGATGATGGGACCCAACAGGGACTGACAATTCCACATGGACTATGATAATACCATTAAGCTGATTAACACCATTCAATGTTCGGTTTTGGACTATGAACTGCACAGGACAATTTCAAGATGACTAGCTGAGATGATCCAGCCTGACAGACTACTGGAACAAGGACTTGAGACAAGCCCTGCACTTTCACATTATGCAGAGACTGGACAAATGATACAAGACTTGACAATTAACCCCAAAATTTTCTTTTCAGGATTCCCTAAAGATGTCTTCACCCCCAGAAAGCAGGAAGTAATTTTAAGAAAACAACGCCCCCATTCCCAAGAGGTGGGGTGGGTATTCTTTGGTCGATGAATGACTTATGGATAATTGTCATTGTTTATGATGGTTGGTTACAAGTTGTTAATTGTTAATGGTCAGGAAAAAAGCTGAGTAAGGAGATTAGATTCAGAGTTTTGTTTAAAAAAAAGAGAGTATAGATATGAGGTAGATCATTGAATCTACTCTGAGAAAAAAGATAAAGAAATAATAGAATAAATGGGTAGATCATTGAATCTACTCTAAAAAGAAAAAGGGGAAGATATAAAAATGACAAAAGGTAGATTATTGAATCTATTATGAAAAGAAAAAAGAGAGAAATTGGATATAATAAGATAAAAAGGGAGATTATTGAATCTACTTTTAAAAAGGAACTACTTGTTTTAAATAGGATAAGTAATGAAAATTTTTTGTCTGAATTTATCAAATGTTAATGGACTAGACATCGTTAATGTAATTCTTGACGGTATATATTATATATACTTATTGGATATAGTTTTTCTTGTATTAGTTATAAGCTTTTTTAAATTTTAGACAAAAAAGGGAAAATGTGGTGGTATTGTGTTCCCCAAAATATTGTGCACTCTAATAAACTTATCTGGGGTCAGAGAACAGAACAGCCACAATATTAAACATAGAGGTTAGGCAGTGGTAGCACATGCCTTTAATCCTAGCATTCCAGAGGCAGAAATCCATGTGTTCAAGGATACAGCCAAGCATGGTGACTCACGCCTTTAATCCCAGGAAGTAATGGCAGGAAGCAGAAAGGTATTTAAGGCATGAGGACAAGGAACTATAGCCTGGTTAAACTTTTAGGCTTTTTTTTTTTTTTTTAAAGATTTATTTATTTATTTATTACGTATACAGCATGTATGACTGCAGGCCAGAAGAGGGCACCAGATCTCGTTACAAATGGTTGTGAGCCACCATGTGGTTGCTGGGAATCAAACTCAGGACCTCTGGAAGAGCAGTCAGTGCTCTTAACCTCTGAGCCATCTCTCCAGCCCCAAATTTTAGGCTTTTGAGCATCAGTTCAGCTGAGATTCATTCTGGATGAGGACTCAGAGGCTTCCAGTCTGAGGAATTGGCGAGGTGAGGAAGCTGTGGCTTGTTCTGCTTCTCTGATCTTCCAGCATTCACCCCAATAACTGGCCTCAGGTTTGATTTTATTAATAAGAATTTTTAAGATTCATGCTACAAACAACAACAACAACAACACACACACATATATGTACATATATATTAAAATTATTAACTTAATTTCTGTCTCTGCTACATACGTGGACTCTAAGAATTCTGAGGTCTCTTCATCCTGCTACTGTTTTATTACCAGCATCCAGCCCAGGGCCTGTTATTCAGTCAACACTCGTGGAAAACCAATGGAATAAACAGTTGAGAAGAACAATGTATGCTAAGCAGTTTGCTCTCTTGGCACTGGGATCCTTTGCAGGACTTGGAGCAGAGGACTGAAGTGATCAGGTATGGAGGTTATCAAGTGTTTTCAGGTTGTCACAATCACTATGAGTAGCAGTCTGTATTAAGTACTAACTGTTAACTGCCACGTGACATAGTATAGGGAGAACTCACTACGGTAAATATTAAAATCTACAAGTCTCCTGAGAGGAGCTGAGAAAGATTTATGAGGCACTAAGTACCCCTGACGCCCTGGAATTATCACCCTCTTTTCCACTTTGCTCCTTAACACTGGCCCTTTAGTCAGCCGAACTAGCTAGGTAGAGACCCTGTCACAGTTTTGGCTGAGATTTGGATACTCAGCCTGCTTTACTGTGATATTTGCATTTCATACTAAATTTGTCTATAACATTATAAATTTCACACTCCTACATTTCTGTTATAACATCATAATCACAAAAATGACATTTTTGTCTTCTCTTTTGCAAGTGAAATGAGCATTTCCATATATAAATAGAGAAGAGAAATTGCTGGTCATCTCCCGAAATGGTTTAGGGGCTTGCTACAAGGCTGAGGCTTAAGTACTCAGTGTCTGGAAGGAGCCACATCCTGTGTGGGTTCAGAGTTGTCCTCATGACTTAGGTGCTCTCCCGGTCGTCGACATTTCTTTCACTGAAACTGAAGGAGCTTGAGACAAGACACAGTTTGGGAGTTGTTCTCTGAAATGTTTACCATTGATCACTCTAACTACTCATACAAGATTTCTGGCGGAGGAAGGTGCCTCACTAAAGAGAGTGTGCAGAGTCCTGCAGGCCTAAGATATAGGCTAAAGACAGCTGGGAGAGGGACAGAGACAGGGAGCGGGGGAGGGGAGAGAAAGGGGGAGAGAGAAAGAGAGGGTCTTTGTAGCTGGTGCTCGCCTCAGAGTGGAAAGGATATGTGCAGATCCCCCCGGGGCATCATGAAGCAATACAGCCCAGCGTCCGCTTCTCTAAAGACCAGGGTCACTTCCTGACATCATGTATGAAGATTCTAGCAACCATAGACTATTATATGAACTCTTACCACCGGAAAGCTACACCGTAAGCAAGCCAAAGAAACTAATGAACACATCTCAGAGAGGGTCAGGGACATGGAGAACTAGCCTAGGCGAACTTGAACTTGACATTTTCCCCTCAATTTTATAACCCCAATGATAGCCTTCAAAAAAGACTCATAAGCTTGTGTCAATGTTTGTAAGGAGAGAGTGAAATTGTGAAACTTCATCTTCATTGGAGATGAATTTAGGGAAGAACTCAGCCAGAGTTAACATTGTTGGAAGAAGTCATACTCTCTGCCTAAACGATTCCAAATCAGTGCATTTCAAGATTGTCTCGAAGGGACCTTGGCTTTGCTCTCTACACATAGGCTAAACCTCAAATGACAGGAAAATATAGGGGTTATTGGGGTAACAGCAGCTATTTTCTGCAGAAATCACTTGCAAGTAGAAATCCAGGGCTCCTTCCAAGTTCCAGAATCTTCTGTCTAGTCTGCAGATGCCTGGTATATTTCAGGCCTGTAATTCCTTCTAGTCTGCTCATCTTGATTTGCTTTTTCTCAGCACCGCCAACATTCCCCTTCTTGGCCTATTCAAATTGTCTTGGTGTCTTAGACTAGAGAACTTAAAAACAATAAAAGTCTATTGCTTACATTTCTGGAGACTGAGCCATCCAAGGTTAAAATGCCAGCATATTTGGTGTTGGGTAAGGTTTTGCCATGAATTCACCCCAAGCTTTCTCACGTGGCTCTTAACGACCTTTTTTTTTTTTTTTTTGGTTTTTCGAGACAGGGTTTCTCTGTGTAGCTTTGCGCCTTTCTTGGAACTCACTTGGTAGTCCAGGCTGGCCTTGAACTCACAGAGATCCGCCTGGCTCTGCCTCCTGAGTGCTGGGATTAAAGGCGTGCGCCACCACCGCCCGGCAACCTTTTTTTTTTTAAGACAAGGTCTCTCTATGTAGCCCCCACTGACCTGGAACTCCTTATGTAGACCAGGCTGGCCTGGAACTCACTGAGATCCTCTGGCCTCTGCTGGCCCTTAAGTATATGGTTTGGTAGAATTAAGAACATTCACACTGGTGAATAATCACCATCACCATCCATCTCCAGAACTCTTATTATGCTGTAAGACTGCAAGTATCCCCACTAACGGGGTCACCTTCTCCTCTCCTCCACCACGGGCACCCACCACTCTTCTTGTGTCTATGATTTTGACTCCTCTGAGCACCTCATATAAATGGACTCATACAACATTTGTCTTTTTCTGGCTGGATTGTTTTATTTAGGTCCGTCTGTGTTGTAGCGTGTCACAGAATTTCCTTCCTTTCTAAAAATGAATATTTTATTACTTTGATATGCAGCATTTTATGTATCTACTGACCTGCATTGGCTAGTTGAGTTGTTTTTATGTTTTATCTATTGTAGATTGTGCTGCCATGACTGTAGGTATAAAATTTCTTTACAAATATGGAGTGCTATAGAAGTGCAAAAACATCTTCAAGAGAGTAAGTAGTTTTTCTTTCATTTTTATTAATAAATTTTATTTTATTACACACACACACACACACACACACACACACACACACACACACACACTGACCACTTCTCCCTATTTCCTCCCTCTTTCCAGCCCCTTCTCTACAAACATCCCTCCCATATTCATGTTTTATTAAAAATTATGTCCTACAGAATTTACCCAGGGCCATCTGTCTGTGTGACCATGGCTGTGAAACTGTCCATTAGAACAGTGGTTTTCAACTTGTGGGTCATGATCTTTGGGGGCGGTGTCAAATGACCCTTTCACAGGGGTCACCTAAGACCATTGGAAAACACAGATATTTACATTATGATTCATAATAGCAAAATTACAGTTATGAGCTAACCATGAAAATAATTTTATGGTTGGGGGTCACCACAACATGAGGAACTGTATTAAAGGGTCACACATTAGGGAGGTTGAGAATCACTGCTGTAGAGCCAATTATACTTAGAGAGGTAACTGAGACCCAAAAGACAAATGTGGCATGTCTCCCTCACATGTGGATCCTTGCTGTGACTCTTTAGTTTCATGTGTCTAATTTGGAGCACCCCAGGAAGCCAAGAAACTAGAAGGCAGTTGGGTTTTGGAGTGGAGGTGACAGTAGCACATAGGTAAAGTGATAGGCTGTTGTTGAATATTTGACTATGCAAAGATGTGTTGCATTTGTTTAATTATGTAAATATGTGTTGCTGTTTTACCTTGCCTGCCTAAGGCACCTGATTGGTCCAATAAAAAGCTGAATAGCCAATAGCAAAGGTGGAACTTGATGGCAGGGGGAATAAGTAGGAGGAGGAATTTAGACTAAGGGGAGAAAGAAAAGGAGATTTCAGGGAGATGCCAGGAACCAGACAGGCAGACAGGGAGGAAGCAGGAAAGTAGGACATACAGAATGCAAAAAAAAGAGGTAATAAGCCCTGAGGCAAAATGTAGATGAATAGAAAAAGATTAAATTAAATTAAAAGAGCTAGTAAGACATGCCTAAGCTAAGGCCAAGCATTCATAATTAATAATAAATCTCCGTGTCTTTATTTGGGAGCTGGTTGGTGGCCCAAAGAAAACACCAACTAGAATAGGTGAGAGGCAGAGAATACTGGGGGCAGGAAGGCTCATACAGGGAGAAGGATGAGAGATGGGGGTGGGCAGGAGAAGGTCAATCAAAAGAAAAGGGAATATGACAAACCACACTCAAGTCCACTATCTGGCAACCCAATTAAAAAAAAATTAAAGAGGATTTGAAGGCAGTTATCATGCAAGGGTAGATAATGCCAGTCCTAGAAGTAAAGGCCACCAGACCAAAGGAAAAATAAAAGCAGTGACAGATATGGGATGCCTCCATAGCAGTTGTTGGTCAAGGGGGACTCAAAGCCCACCCCCCCCAATAATTCAGGCACTTGTCATTTCTCTTGTCTTCCCACCAGAATAAGATTCTATGACTGAAGACACCATATCCTTGAATGCAAGACGTAGAAAAGTCAAGCTGAAGCTGAGCTGTACGTCTCCCAGTGGCTGGCTGGCTTCCATAGTGCCAGATGAGGCTGGGCAGGCCACTGGGGGACAAAGGCACTAGTGGTCTTAGCCTCTGTGAACTCTACAAACTATAATGCATCTGCCAGGCAAGATGTGCCCATTGCTGAGACAGTGGCACAGCTGTTAGGGGGTAACCAACTACCTCCATAACCGGATATGAGGCCCCCTCAGGAGAGGATCCATACTCAGTAATTAGTTTTTCTAATCACTATCTCTACTATCTGTGTGGAACTCTTTCCCAAAATTCATTTCAGGAGTTTAATGACCCTTCCTCTCCTTTTTTCAGATCCCTCATTGATTCTAGACGCAGAACCCCCTTTTCCTTTCTTTTCCTTCATTCATTTCAGCTGCTGAACTTCCCCCCTTCCTTTCTACTCCCAGATGGTCAGACAAGACCAAATCCTGTGACTTGAAGTTCTCCGAAGAAGTAAAATCCACATTGAAGGTCCCTCAGACTGACCTTGGCTGATAGAACACTGTGATTATGGAGAGAGGGAATGTTACAGATCAGGAGCTAATGTTGGCATCTCAAGATGCTGGTATAGACACAGAACTCTCCCGAGGATGAATTTGGTATGTAATTTCAGAAAGAGATGAGAAATATGGAAAGGCAAGTAAGGGCTGTAGTAGTAAACAGCATCAACAAGAAACTAGATACAATAAAAATAGTGACTATCAGATTCATAAAGGAAACTACAGACCCAGACTTAGAGTCCTGAGCAAAGTGGTTGGGGAAAGGGAAAATGCCCTCCCCCCAACACTCTGGGTCCTCAAAAAGAAGCGGAAAAGAGACTTAGCAGAAGCAAACAGAGCAATAACAAACTTTTAGACAGTAGATTTGCAGGCTATGTGATGTGGATGTGGGGGGAGGGTTCCAGGGTAGGTGGCGACAATGACTCCCAGATTCGTCAAACACCCCACAGGAGCTGACCGGACACCAGTCTACTCAGACAAAGGCTGTAGGATGGTAGAGAGGTAGCCCAAACCTAGATAGGATGAGAATGTCCAGCTGCAAATGTAAGTCCCCCCAGAACCTCAAACATGGAAACCCACGTGGGAAAAGGACAAACATCCTGTGCAGGTGGAAGACAGTAGCTGTCAGGGTAGATCCTGGCTTGAGGAGCCCTGCACTTACGTAAAGGGCTGGGAAACTCGTGGTGTGGGTGGGCGGGGCACATAGACGCTGACTCCAGAACGCAGTAGTTCAACTCAGTGAAGAAGACGTGACAGACACAGACAGCGTGCATCCAGCTCATTCTGGTCTAACCTGCTCCAGCTCCGGAGACACAAGCAGCTGTTCTTGCCATAAGCATCTCGGCAAGAAGAGTGACTGATGTTGTAATACCTTGTTTTCATTTTATTTTATTTTTATCCTCGCTTCTGTATTAACTCTCATTGTTTTCAGTCCTGATTTCACTCAGGTATGGTTGTCCTGTCTTCCTTTGTACCTGTTTCCTTCTTCTGTTCTTTCCTTATCCACAGCTAATGGTTGCCCTCTCATCCCTACATTACTTCTTCTTTCGCTCTTTCCAGTCCCTCTTCTTTTTACTGCCTTTTTTTTTTGGGTGGAGAACAATGTCTCACTGTGTATACCTGATTAGCCCGATACTGGCTAAGCTGTCCTTGAACTCACAGAAATCACCTCTGTCTCCTCAGTATTGAAACTAAAGGCAATGAACCACCACATCTGCTCTCTTTTTACTTCTTAATTATATAATCTTTAAACTAACATTATTCATGAGGTCCAAACAATGGGAAAGGAGGAGGGTCGTGGGAGGGCGGAAGGCTGAAGACTCTGCAAGGGGCTGTAGACAGACGAGACATTCTTTATTTACTCAGGTGAAGGCTGCCACAGACCACGAGGCACAGGCTGGCACACATGGGCTGCACACAGGAAGGCAAATGCACATGTAGACCAGAACCAAGGTGTGTGGATGTAGACACACAGGCCTACAGATGGACACACAGGCAGGCTGGTGAAGGCTCAGACAAATGCCCTTGATCTCAATGCCATATTCACACATAAAACCCACATAAAAGTGGCATCCTGCCCGCCATTTCGTGGACGCAAGGGAACGGAGAGCATCTGCGGAAGCAGATCCCGAAGGGCACGGGTGGGCCTGTCGGAGTGTTGGGATTTGAGCTTCAACTGTTTGAACCCAGGATCTCGAAATACATCGTGATTCCTGTCCATTAGATTGTAAGGTGTATGTAGGTAATCTTGGAAACAATGGGAATAAGATTGAATTAGAACGGGCTTTTGGCTATCATGGACCACTCCGAAGTGTGTGGGTTGCTCGAAACCCTCCTGGCTTTGTGTTCGTTGAATTTGAGGATCCCCGAGATGCTGTCCGAGAGCTAGATGGAAGAACACTATGTGGCTGCCGTGTGAGAGGGGAACTTTCGAATGGCGAAAAGAGAAGTCGGAACCGTGGCCCACCTCCCTCCTGGGGTCGTCGTCCTCCGCCTCGGCGAAGATCTCCAAGGAGAAGCTTCTCTCGAAGCCGGAGCAGGTCACTTTCTAGAGATAGGAGAAGAGAAAGGTCTCTGTCTCGCGAGAGAAATCACAAGCCGTCTTGATTCTTCTCTAGGTCTCGTAGCCGATCTAGGTCAAATGAAAGGAAGTAGAAGACCAGTTTGCAAAAAAGGTGATGTACAGGAAAGAACTTCATTTGACAGGAGTATGTACAGGAAATTCAAGTTTGTTTGAGACTTCATAAGCTTGGTGCATTTTTAAGATGTTTTAGCTGTTCAAATTTGTTTTGTCTCTTGGAACAGTGACACACAACGATGTAATTCTCTATGGTTCCAAGTGGATCCTAGGAGGCATGTAATATCAAGAAGTGTTACTTTACAATGTTCCCTTAAGCAAGATTGAATTTGCTTTGAACTTTAGTTTTTCATAGACTGAAATAAACCTAGATCCTGCCCAGTTAAAGTGTGATGTGCTAATGATATAGAAAGAGCTGGCAGAAACGGAAAAGCTGTAGTTTCTCTAGTAGCTGGGATACGTGTGGAGCTGTGGGGGAATGATAAGCAGTCTTTAAACGCTGCTGTGAGCACAAGCCAACAGGTAAAGGGTGGGAACTGCACTCCGAAGGCTTGCAGAGAGGTTCCTCACCGATTGCTATAGACGGACAGAAAGCTGTTTGTAACATTTTATTTGAAATGGAAGGCTTTAAGTTAGCAGTGTCCTATCAGTTTAAGGGTACATTGTAGAGCTGAACTTTTGAGTTACTGTGCAAGATATCTTTTCCATGCTGTCATTTGTAATATGTTTGTGAGAATCCTTGGGATTAAAGTTTTGGTTACAAATTGTTGTTTCACTTGAAAGCCTGTTTTTCCTTGTACACTCAGATCTGTGAGCTTGGTCTCAAGTCCAAGTATAACATTCCTATTGGAAGCCATACTTATATTTTCCTGTAAAGTGCTTTGGATTAAGAAAATACTAGCATACCTGTGTAGTGGTCAAAAAAAAAAAAAAGTGGCATTCTGCCAAAAGTAGTTAAATACAAATTATATCACTGTTTATGTTGGGGTTCCTGGATCACCCAGTGTCCACCATTTTGTGCTGACTCAGACCCCTGGCTGTCCAATGTCAGTCACTTGGATCCATATCAGTGCTATAAATATAAAGCGGCCATGTGCCTTCTGTTCCCTACAGTGTCCTAACTCCTTTGATTTCTGTCTTTATGGGGGACATAACTGAAGTGTCAAGTGCTTTTACTGCATTTTAATACCAAGTTTGTTGTCAAATTATTATAGTATTGCTGCTTGCTTCTCTTCCCAGTGTCTTTCAGTCTGGGGTGTTTTGCTCCCACTCTTTTTTCTTTTTTCTTTTTTTGGTTTTTCAAGACAGGGTTTCTCTGTGTAGCTTTGCGCCTTTCCTGGAACTTGCTTTGTAGACCAGGCTGGCCTCAAACTCACAGAGATCCGCCTGCCTCTGCCTCTCGGGTGCTGGGATTAAAGGTGTGCGCCAACACCGCCGCCACCACCACTCGGCCCTTCTCTTTCTATTAGTTCATTTTTTGTGGGTCTTCCACATAAAACCCCACTCAGATCCCATTCTCTTATCTAAAAATCATCTAATAGGGTGATTAAAAAAAAATAACTGAAGAGCTGGGTATAGTGGTGCATAACTTAAATCCCAGCACTCAAGAGGCAAAGGCAGGTGGTTCACTGTGAGTTTGAGGTCAGCCTGGTCTACAGAGTGAGTTCTGGAAAACCAGGGATATATGTAAAGACTGTCTAAAAAAATAAAGAAAAACATTTAAACAAATATATACGAGTAATTGTGCTCTACTAGGAGGAAGTAGCCTTGCTACCTCTATCTTCTGCCCTTTCATACGGTGTTTCAGCTGGTAAAGGAGGTTGCCTCTAATTCTGATGGCCTGAGTTTGATCTCTAGGACCCACATGACAGGGGGAGAGAAGCCACTTCTGCAGACTGTCCTCTGGCTTCCACTGGTACACTGTGGGATGTGTGGGCCTGCTCCCCCAGTAAGTAAATAAAATGTAAACTACAAATTTTAAAGAGGCAAAATTGTACCACTCCTCCCCTTCCTTAAAATTATGGTGTTACCAAGGACACAGAGGAGAGGCTTGAAGCTGATCATGATGCTGGGTTCTGCCCTCAATGACCTTCAGGCCTGCTAATTTCCAGTTAGTTACCCAACAGCACTGTTCACAATAGCCAAGTTGTGGACTCATCTTAGGTGTTCCTTAGCAGAGGGAAAGATAAAGAAATGTGGTGCATACACACCATGAAGCCTTATCCAGCTATGAAGGAGAATGAATTGCCATCTGCAGAAGAATGGATGGAATTGGAGACCATGTGAGCCCAACCCAGAAAGACAAATACTAAAAGTTTTCTTTCATAAGTGGAACCTGCACACACACACACACACACACACACACACACACACACACACACGGCGAGACAATAGAAGTAAGACTATTTTAGAAGAGGAAAGGGACTACGAGGAAGGAGTAGGAGAGAAGGGAGAGGAGAATGGGGAATGGATCTGGCCAAAGCACTTGAACAGAAACGTCGTCACGAGACCCATGGCTCTGTACAATGAATATATGCTGATAAGCAAAGGAGCCAATGTTATCTTCAGTCTCCTCAATAACTATTTATAGCAACCTCTGTGTCTAACCTAATAGCTTCCCAACCTCTAGATAAAATTCTTGTAGTGTATTGACACAACTCTAGCCTCTACTACCCTGTAAGCTAAGAATGTGACACTAAGGGCTGAGGAGATGGCTCAGCTGGTGGTGTTTGGCACGTCAGTGTGAGGACCTGAGATGATCTCCAGAGCCATGTAAGAAAGCCTGGTGTCTCAGTCGGGGTTTCTATTGCTGTGAAGAGACACCACGACCACGGCGACTCTTATAAAGGAAAACATTTAATTGGGGCTGCTTACACTTTCAGAGGTTTAGTCCATCATTGCCACGAGGGGAAGCATAGTGGCATGCGGGCAGATATGGTGTGGAGAAGGAGCTGAGGGTCCTACATCTGGATTGGCGGGCAGCAGGAAGAGAGAGTGAGCCACTAGGCTTGCTTTGAGCTGTTGAAACCTCAAAGCCCACCCACAATGACACACTTCCTCCAACAAGGCCACACCTCCTAATAGTGCCACTCCCTATGAGCCGATGGGGGCCATTTTCATTCAGACTACCATACCAGGTGTGGTGCTGGGAGGTGGACACAGGAGGGTCTCTGGAGCTCATTGAAAAGCAAGTCTAGCTGAATCAGCAAGGTCCAAATTCAGTCAGAGACCGTGTCTCAAAAAAATAAGGTGGAGAGTGACTGAGGAGGACTGACCTTTGGTACCATATGCATTTACACACATGTGCATGTATGTTCTCTCTCTCTCTCTCTCTCTCTCTCTCTCTCTCCCCACCCCTCTCTCTCTCTCTCACACACACACACACACACACACAAAGAGAGGCAGGGAAGCATAGGAAACAGTTCAGTAAACTGAGTCTCCACTTGGTTTGGGCGATACCCAGACCTGTCTTCTAAGAACATGCTCTGCAGCCTAGGAACAGCACCTGCATGTACTGTGTATACCCCCAAGTAATTGGCAACACGTTAGCAGCCAAGACCTTCCCCACCTGCATCAAGCTGCATGCACAAACTTCTCTCCAAACAATGGAATAATTTCTCCTTCCTTTAACAGCCACCCAGCATAGTTTCTATTCAAATGTGCTCCAGTTATACTGGGCACAAGGGTAGGAGGACCAATGCAGCCTGAACTAGTTTTAGGTATATGTGTGATAGGGCAAACTGCGTCCTCTGAAAGGATAGAGGAGAATCTCCTATTTACCATCTTATGTCTATGCATGTTTGGGTGTGCATATGATTAAAATCAGATGCATTGTGGGAAGAGACATGTATAGTAGAAGAAAAGATTATATAATTCAAATCTGTCAATCAAAATATAGAACCATCCAATTGCGTCATGTAGTAAACAGCTCCTTCTTTCTTTAGACCCCATAAAAGAAGCCCCAGGCATGAACTTGGGACCCTGAATGTTCTCTCACTCCCGTAGCCCACTGTCACTCTTGTTAGCATAGTTCTGGTCTGTTCTATCATCTTGATTTTGAATAGCTTCCTGGCTACTTTGCAGCCTCTGTGTGCTTATTTCAATTCCTGGAATATGGTGCCAAGAATCCAGAAACACCTGGTCCAGATAGAAACGACTGATAACACAAGACTATGATAATATACCAGGGCTGGAGAGATGGTTCAGCAGTTGCGAGCACTGGCTGCTCTTCCAGAGGATCCAGGTTCAATTCCCAGCCTCCATGGGCACCAGGCGCACATGGTGGCTGCACAGATGTACATGCAGGCAAAGCACTCAAATTCATAAAATAAAATAAATATAATGAAAGAACAAACATCTAAGTCCTGCAAAAGAAATCTCCACTATCCAAAGACCCCACCTGTGAATTTTCTTTCTTCTGTCACAATGGAAGTTCATATTGTTGGGTGTGGTCGAGTACGCCTCTAATCCCAGCATTTGGGAAGTGGAGGCAGGCGGATCTCTATGAGTTCAAGGCTGGCCTGGTCTTTATAGCAATTTCCAGGTGAGCTAGGGTTACACAGTGAGACCCTGCCTCAAAAAATAAAAAAGGCTCATATAACTTCTTTCCTGGTGGAACATGCCATCCAGTGTAACTTGCATCCATGTTCCCAGGTCAAGGTCACTCATATTTTGTTGATAATCAGGTATTTTGGTATTTTATTAAAGCAAAATGGTTTATGTTGGCAACATATTTTTTTGAGACTATATATAGCCCTGGCTGTCCTGGAACTCATGTAGACCAGACTGGCTTCAAACTCATAGAGACCCTCCTGACTCTGCCTTCAGAGAACTGGAATTAAAGGTGTGTGCCACCATGCTTGGTGATCATATTGATAATACTAGGACAAAAGAGATCTACATGAGCCTCGAGCCTTGCAAATCCAACCTACAGACAGAAATTGAGCACAAGCCCAGAGAGATATGCAGATGTTTTAAAACAAGTCCCTGCCCTCCCACAGAGGAAGGGATTTTTCCTTCCTGTGAGCTCTGGGAAGCTCAGTAGTTGCAGTAAAATAGTTTATGAATCATAAGGAAACCTTTCTGCCGTGTCCTAGTTTAATTGTAAAAGGGAAGCAGATGGAAAGGAGGAGGAGAATTAGTCATAATCTACAGACCAAAAGGACACAGACTATTTTACAATCTCGAATGTATATTAAAGTCCAAACTCAAATACTATCATTATTCCTTAGGTATTTTGCTTGTGGTCCAACCTACCCAGCACCAACCATCGCTTCTTCCTAAGGACTTTTCTCCTGTTCTAAAACGTTCCCTGTCACACCTAATGCTGCCTCTCCTGTGAATAGCCTTCGTAGGCTCAGTGTATACACTTTCTATTGTTAAGAAGGCATTTTATAGCAGGTTTAAGTGCTTAGGAAGGACTGGAATGATTCACACTCGATTAGGATAATGAATATTTTCAGTCAAAAAATCATACTGACTCATTGTTGAAGCCACATTGCTATCAGCCGGGCAAGAAGTAATTCCCTGTGTGAAATGTCTAGGAACACAGATGTCCTCAAAATAGAAACTTTACGGAGACCCAAGAAATTATATGGACTTGCTTGATGTAATTACTTGTTATGTTAGTGACTTTCCTGTTGCTTTGATAAAATATCTTGAAAAAAAGGAACTTGGGAAGCCTGGTGGTGGTGGTAGTGGTGGTGGTGATAGTGGTGGTGGTGGTGCAAACCTTTAATCCCAGCACTCGAGAGGCAGAGGCAGACAGATCTCTATGAGTTCGAGACCAGTCTAGTCTACATACCAAATTCCAGGACAGCCAGGGCTACCCAGAGAAATCCTGTCTCAAAACAAAACAAAACAAAACAAAAAACCAACCAAACAAAAAACAACAAAAAGGGAAGAGAGTTTCCAGCTGATAGTTCCAGGACAGAACCCTCCATCATAGTGGGGAAGGCAAAGGACCAGGGAAAGCACAGCAGCAGAAGCAGGAAGCTGGCTGCCCACAGCTGCATCCTTCAGTCAGGCTCTACCTGGGAAAGGCTCCATGACCTCCCCAAACAGCACCACCCACTTGGGACCAAGTGTTTAGAGACTTGAGCCTTAAGGAAACAGCCTCACTCAAACCCCATAGCTGTGTTCAGATGGTTGTACCTTATGGAAGCCAAGTGAATGCTAAGACAAGCACAAGATGCCTGGAGCACCAAAGAATCCTGCATCTTAAATACACCAGAGTGCCAAAGAATCCCGCATATCTTTTTATTTGTTTGTTTGTTTTTGAGACAGGGTTTCTCTGTGTAGCCCTAGCTGTCCTGGAACTCACTCTGTAGACCAGGCTGGCCTCAAACTCTCAGAGATCCACCTGGCTCTGCCTCCCGAGTGCTGGGATTAAAGGCGTGCACCACCACCATGCCCAGCAGAACCCTGCATCTTTTTCTTTTTCTTTTTTTTTTTTTCTTTCTTTGATTTTCGAGACAGGGTTTCTCTGTGTAGTTTTGGTGCCTGTCCTGGATCTTGCTCTGTAGACCAGGCTGGCCTCGAACTCACAGAGACCCACCTGCCTCTGCCTCCTGAATGCTGGGATTAAAGGTGTGCACCACCACTGCCCAGCTAGAATCCTGCATCTTGAATACAGTCTTCGACCTAATAGAACAAACGTTTTCATTCAACTTGCTTTCTGCCTTATTTCACATTTGTTATTTTTAAAAATGTATTTATTTTATTTCATGTGTATGAGTGTTTTGCCAATATGCATATATATGCACCACATACATGCTTGGTGCCCGAGGGAGTCAGAAGAAGGCATCAGATTCCTTAAACTGGAGTTACAAGTGTATGAGAGCCACCATGTGGGTGCTGGGAACTCAACCCAGGTCCTCTCCAAGAACATCCGGTGCTCTTCACTGCAGAGCACCTCTCCAGGCCCTCATCTGTTATTTACTGATGTCTCATCTTGGTATTCCAATGTTGTCTCAGCTGTACAAGGGAGGGCCTCACGAAAGTCTGCAGTCCCTGTGAGAGTCAATATGGTGATATTTTATTTGTATTAAAATGTTATTTATATGTTAATAAATAAAGTTGCCCAGGGGTCAGAGCTATTAGCAAGCCATAGGAAAGCAGGGCAGTGGTGGCATACACTTGTCATCCCAGCACTTGGTAGGCAGAGCTGGGTAAGTCTCTGTGTGTTCAGGGATACAGCCATTATTGGATACACACGCCTTTAATCTCAATACCAATCATGGAAAACCTGGAGGCCTATACAGACAGGTCATGACGAGGCGGTCATGTGGTTGGGTTTACAACTAATGAGAAGGCAGAACAGGAACTCTATATAAAGACTTTAACACGGTGGGGGGGGGGTAACTCTGGTTCAGAGAGGTAGGACCACTGCAGGAGGAAGGGTAAGGTTTTAGCTCTTAGCTCTGACCTCTTGGCTTTCTTCTTTGCATTGGTTCTGTGTTTCTTATTTAATAAGAAGGTTGGTTACATCTACAAGTCAATGGTAAGGAAAAGTAGTTCCCCCACAAGACAGAAACTGTGGCCAGGGAAGGCAAATCATTGCCATAAAAACAGTAACTAGGCACAAAATCCAGGCAGCCTCTGCTTCTCCTTTCTAGTGTTTATATTTTTCTTCCTTTCTCCTCTTTTTTCTCTTTCTTCTTTTTCTTCTTGAGACAGGGTTTCTCTGCATAGCCTTGGCTGTCCTGGAACTCACTATGTAGACCAGGCTGGCCTTGAACTCACAGATATCCACTTGCCTCTGCCTCCTGAGTTCTAGTTTTAAAAGCATGCACGTGACTTAATAGAACAAACATTTTCATTCAATTTGCTTCCTGTGGAAGCTTTTGGCCTGTGGACAGCTTAGATCCAAGCCCTTGAGTGGCAGGGAAAAAAATTTTCCCTGAGACAGATGTAGGTGAGACAAAAAAAATTATACCATCAGAATTAGTTTCCTCTTGGTCATGAAGCCAAGAATAAGGAAGAGAAATCTTGGGAAAAACTTAGTAATTTCTCTCTAAAAAACTGAAAGCTTTTCAGGTCTTTCCTTCTTAGATTTCTTTTCTTTCTGTAAGGGCGAAATTAGATTCACCTGGAAGGAACATCTATCAGTATGGAGAAGCCACCTTTAATTGCCCTAGAAAGGACACCTCTTGGAACATGGCAAACCCTCTGTGCTAGTCCTGTCTCCCCTTCAAGCCAGTATTAGAAAAACAGAAGACACTTTGGACCATTGTCAGAGTCCCCCGCAGCTAGTGCCTACTGGGAGAATGCAGGTGGAAAGCCCAGCAGGGGCAGCTTCCCCCCAGGGTGGAGCCATAGCAGAGGCAGTGCAAGACCTGGGGAAAAGCTACTGGCATGGAGAAAGCAGTTAGCAGAGCCTGAGCAGTGTGGTGGTGGCAGGGACTCTGCATCTGGGGAGAGGAGACAAGCCAGGACAAAGAAGATCTATCTGGGGGAAAAAATCTTTCTGAAAAAAAAAAAAGCTTTTATTTCAAGTACTTTCATCTTCTTTCACTGACCTAGTAAGGTGGGAGAGCAAAGCTTTGAAAGGTATTTTGCTTTTGACACCAAGTGCTGATCCATAAGCGCATGCGGGCAGGCATAGCCCACTCTGGGGATAGTGCAAGGTGAAAAGCTTAATCTTGACTCAAAAACCTCCCATGGCAAAAACAAAAACAAAAAAAACCAACCTTGATCTTGATTTTAGTATGAACACAGACCATGTAAACGGAAACAGGAATGAGGTGGCCACCATTGGCCACAGCTAGGTTTGCTCCTGGACCCAAAAGCCAGCTTGGGAAATGTAGTTCATAACAGTGTGATAGTACAGAGAAAGGCAGCTTGGAAAATGTAGTTTGTAACAGCATGGTGGTATAGGCAAGCCCAGAAGAAAATGCAAACAGAAAAAAACAAAACAAAACAACAACAACAATAAAACAACCTTTCAAATGTCCCCCATAACAGAGCAACAAAAATCCTGAGGGAAATACTGCCAGTACTGTGCTGCCCAAAAAACTCTGCTTTTTCCCAAGTGCTGCCAGAAAGCTTAGCTTTACTTCCTGAAAACAAGAAACAGGTGATGCCTGTCAGGAGGCAATTAAGATGCCAATGATGATTCTCAAGTCATTTTGAAACCCTTAAGGAAGCAAGGCAAAGTGGTCCATACATTGGGAAATTGCTTTGGGTATGAAAAAACTTAGGGGCAAATAAAAAACTTGGGTCATGCTATGAGATACTAGAGGGGACAAATGAGGATAATCAGAGTTCTTTGCCTTTTGAACAGCAGCATGCAGTGAGTGATTCCTCTGCAAATCTAATGGGGGAACAAGGAAGCATAGATTCAGAAAGGAGTGACTGCTTTGTAGATGGGGACCAAACTCCAGAAAATCCAGCTATCTTACAAAATAGAGTCACTTCATTTGAAAGTTCCCTACAAGAAAACAATGCTTAATTAGAATGCTTGCTTAATGAATGCACTGATGTTTGTGAGAATAGGAAAAATGTGCCAAGTACTGAAGGTTGAAAAATTACAACTACATGACAGCTGAATGACTCATGATTAGAGTGTATCACGGCAACTAGTAAAATGGCATCAGGGGTTGAGAAGATAGTGAATGAAGTGAATGAACTAATGAAAGATATGTTTCATGATAAATAAAACAACACATCTATGTTCTTGACTCCTTTGGATAGTAGCAGTTTCTGTGAACAAACAACCTGTCAGAAACATTGGGCTAGTAAAAATCTATCAAAGACAAGGCATCGTTGGAAGAGCTCATGGAAATCTAAAAAAGCAGCTTCAAAAAATTAAGAAGGGGGAAAATTGTATCCTTAGTCACTAAATGAAGCTTGTTGGCTGCCTGAGTTTGGTCTGAAACTAACATTTTTCTTGCTTTATCAGAAAAATCTAAAGACTATCAATTATAGATGATTGAGATTAATGATCTACTGAACAATGTTTTATGAGTAATGTTTTACATATTATGCTATATATTTGATCTAGACCTTTAATTTCATAAATAGTACCATAAGAGAAGTATTCTTATTTCTACTTTTCAAATGAAGTCCAAAGAAATTACTCTCTGACTTGTTGGAAAAATAATATAAATAGTTCTTTTAAGAAATCTCTCCTAGATAGGTGCTAAAGTTTGTAAAATAGTTCTATAGAGTTTCCACTTGAATCTAAGTTTGTAAAAAGTGTAAATATGTATAATGATATTCGTGCTACTTGTAAATATGTTGAATGTAAGTTTGTAAAAAGTGTAAATGTTAAATATAAAAGGTGTAAATGTTGAATGTAAATCTGTAAAAAATGTAAATGTTGAATGTAAGTTTGTAAAAAGTGTATAGTGATGTTCATACTAGAATTGTTTTTTATTACTCTTTACCTTCATATATATTTGAACACTTTATGATAGCTTAAAATATAATTTTATGGTCTCAGTGGCCCCTGGAAAACTTAAGCAAAAGTGTCACAGTCATAATTAGGGGAGCTTTTCTGTCTTCTTCCTAAAAGTTACCACTCCTCCTCTGTTTCTGTTTAGAAAGGGGTAGGCCTCCCATAAAGGGGTAGGCCTCCCACAATCGAGTTAGTTTGTACAGAAATTCTAGTGCTGTAGAAGGAACACATGTATATATAAGCTACTTAAACAGCTAAAAGTGTCTTTATAATTAGCATGGTTTTTTGTTTACTTGAGTGAATACTTTGAAGTATTTTGAAATGACTGTTTTCTCATGGGAATCAAAATAGTCTCTTGAAAATTTTATTGAACATCTGTTAGGAGACAGTTTTGATTTAGAAAAAGGCTTGGTGCAGCTAAGACTGCTGTAGTCTCCATTAGACCCATTCCAAAAAAAGGATATTCTATCTTTATTATTCTTTACTCCTTTACTGGGAGGTGTGGCAGCTATGGAGATTGCTGTGGATGTTTGCAAGCTCATAGTAGAGACATGAGTCAGAGCTGAGTTAAGCTCTGTACCCCCTCCTGCCAGAGGCTGGTAGCCAAAGATGGGCAACTTTCTTCTTGATAGTTTTCAACCTAAGCCAGAGTGTGCTTGATGGAAAGTGTATCTTCATGGTGGGTAAGGAAGATTATTCAAGAAGGACAAATCAAGACAGGCACAGTCTATCTGAGGGACCTGGGGGACTCCTTTATTATATCAAGAAGGGTGAGTTGTGGAGGCCCACAAAGGTTTGCTAATGAGATCTGAGCTTGCTTTACCCAGCAGGGCTGCATTAGAAGATTGCTTGACCATGTATGTAGTTACCAGGTGATTGGAAGAGTCTGCACTTGGCTGTGCTAGGGGGAGGTTTTTGCTCCATTCCTTGGTGTTCCTATAAAATGTCCTTTAGAAGATGTAGGAGAGCCTGGTGGATGTTGATCCAGGCACTTCTGAGGCTATGCTATGTTTCTATCTGTTTCTATCCTCTCTATTTTTCTACCTAATATCTCTTACCCTTCTCTCCTCAAGAGTACCCTGGGGAAAAAAGTGGTGGCAGGTTCCCCCACGCTTGGTATTTTATTTAATTAAGAAGAGCAGCCGGGTGGTGGTGGTGCACCCCTTTAATCCCAGCACTCGGGAGTGAGTTCAAGGCCAGCCTGGGCTACAGAGTGAGTTCCAGGAAAGGCTCAAAGCTACACAGAGAAACCCTGTCTCGAAAAACAAAACAAAACAAAACAAAAAAGAACCAAGAAGAGCATAACATCCTTGTACAATCATATCTTTTGTTATAATTCTAAAACCATAAAATCTATAGCTCTAAAGTCATTAAATATTTTACTACAGTTATCCTAAGATCAGATGTGCACTAACACAATGTCTCTCTTGCAAAATGGAACTCAAAAATTTCAAGATTTACCTCTCCAGAAGAGGTAAGCTTGTCCACTGGGGTCCTCCTAGCCTTTGGGGCTCTCTTACATCAAGAACCGCTACCAACTCTAGGGACCTGCTTTCAACAGACCCAGAAACTATCTGTGTCTTTGAAGAGCAGAAACAGGATTATTAGGAGAGGTTTCAGTTCTGAGTAAAATACATTAAGCACATCCCAGCCAGTCTCCTCCACTCACTGAAGCTGGAAAAAAAATAATAATACCAGTGGGATAAGAGGGAAAGGCCAGAGCCCAAAGTATTAAAATACCAGTGTTGGTTTTATGATTTTTTCCTAACTTAAGTTTAACCCAGTCTGAAACCTATACACTATCATGGGCAGAGAGGATTTAGTAGAAGCCCTGTAATAATTCTGGCTTAAAGAGGTCTTCTAGTACCCATCCAGATTTTTATCTATTTATATATCTGTGTGTCTCTGTCTCTCTGTCTCTGTCTCTCTGTCTCTCTCTCTGTCTCTGTCTCTCTGTCTCTTTCTCCCTCCCTCCCTTCCTCCAATTTCTGATAGTACCCCAGCCTCTCTCTCATCACTTTAGCAATGGCACTAATAAGGAGCAGCTGAGGTCCCCAGAGGATGGGGTGAACTCCTCCTGCTGTTTGGTCCGAATACATTTGTGGGACGTGGTTGAGCGGGATAAACAAAACCCTGGCTTTCAACCCTCAACTGTGTACATGGTCTCTGGGAGCCTTTCTACGGAAAGAGCGCTGTTCAAATCCCACACTGGACATGCAGGAGTGCTGTTCAAATCCCACACTGGACATGCAGGTGGTGAACATGTGGGAAGGACTAGAATAGTGCTGTAAAGGCTGTGAAAACTGAGCTGACATTGAAGCACAGCTCACAGAAGGCCACTTAGAGTCTGAGTCCAGCTGGATCCATTGTCTGCTAAAGTTAAAACATCATCTGTAGGGTTTAAGAAACACTTGAAGTTCCATAAAGTAACATCCGAGATGTCTAGGACCAATGCAGTTATTCAGCACATGAAAAGCTAGAAAAATCTCTGGTGGAAAAATATAAGTGATAACAAGGCCAGGATTGGCCAAATATTGAAGTAATATAATAGAAAGTTAAAGTAAATGAAACAAAAGGAAAATTAGAAAATTCCTATAAAGAAATAGTTTTAGCTGAGTATAGAGTCATACACCTTTAATTCCAGCACTGGGGAGGCAGAGGCAGGTGGATCTCTGTGAGTCTGAGGCCAGTATGGTCTACAGAGTGAGTTCTGGAACAGCCAGGGCTGCATAGTGAGACCTTGCCTCAAAAAAAAAAATTTTTTTTTTCTGAAAACTTCCTAATTTGGAGAAAAATACAAACATCAATTTTAAAAGCCTAAAAATACCTGGAATAGGAATAAATACAAGGGACTTTATGCTCAGACACATAATAAAGCGATGAAAAACAGAGACACAGAAGCAATTTTGAAAGCAACCAGAAAAAAAAGCAACATATTCATGAAGAGGAATGAAATTTCAGTGAGCATAGATTCTCACGAGAAACCATGACGACCAGAAGAAAATGGAACGATACTTTTCAAATGCTGAAAGGAAATAATTGCCAGGATAGAATTCTATAGCTACTAAAATATTCTTCAGAACGAAGACAAAAGGAAGACATCGGAGAAAAATGAAGGAAAATGAAGAATCCGCTACTGGAAGAACTCGTCTGTGATTATTGCTTGAGAGAAACACTAACAGAAGGAACTCAGAACATTAGGAGTGAAGGAACAGAAACACTAATTTCTGTGTAAATATCCTAATTGTCTTTCCTCTGCACCTGAAAAGCTTGGCCACTGAAAGCAGAAATGGTGACCTGGTATCAGCTTCTTTCCCCACAGCTGTGATCAAACACCAGATAAAAGCCCCATGAAGAAGGAAGGGGTTCAGTCTACCATGGCAAGGAAAGCAGGGTGGCAGGAACATGAAGCAGCTGGTCAGGCGTGCACTCGGAAAGCAGAGAGAGATGGACGCTGGTGCTCAGGTCACGTTGTCCTTTTTATTTAGTCTGGCAGTGGTGTTGTCCACACTCAGGACATGTTTTCCCTCTTTGGTTAAAGCTTCTTGGAGACACCCTTGTAGACACACCAGAGGTGTTTCCAACGTGATTCTCAATCCAATCAACTTGATGATGAAGACTACTCATCTCAGCTGTCTAGCACTTTGTTTCATACAGCTGGGGATTGAACCCAGGGCCTCACACATGCTAGAAAAGTGTCCTCCACCGAGCTACAGCTCCAGTCTGAGATGAGGTTTCCAGTGAGTGTAATATATCAGACAGCAGCATAAAAGGGGAGATATACCAAACCATATGGTAGTAAGGTGATTTTCCTAAAAGGAAGAATAGTTTTTAAAAAGAGAAACGGTATTGGGGGGAACCATATCACCTAACTCTAAGACTTCCTATAAATACAGTTGCTGTTTTTTGGTCAGCTTAGTGGCTGCTCCTGAATCTACTGATGTTTTAACTACCATCTGTGGCCCCATGCCTCTCCATCAGCGCCTCATCAGTACCAGCTCTGCCACTGCCGCCAAATACAGTTTTTAACTAAGTATCTATTGTCCTATTTAACCTACAAAGACTCAGGAGTCAGATGTTGGGGTGAAAACTTGCTAGATCAGAGAGGCTGAGAAGCAACCAGCTGACCTTCCTCTTTGGCTGGAAACCCAGCAAGAGAGAGCATCTCTCCAGCTGTCCCAAACTAAAAAGATGTGAAACTCCAAATCCCTCTCTACTCCTTCCTGTGCATCTCTCTGTCTTCCTGGCTTCTTTGTACTTATTTTCTATGGCTAATTCCTGGCAACAGTTGCTGGCTCCACCTGCTGATCCCAGGTTGATTTTATTAACACAGTCTCAGGTTTCACAGTGTGATCAAATATCCCGTAACATACAGTACTCTACACAGGTAGTACAGAGAAAGATATAACCATAAGAGAATTAGCCAGTGATTCTAGAGGTCTATACAGTAGACGTGGCCAATATTTGAATTTGTATATAACAGACATTGGACAAAGATCTTTTTTCATCAAGTAATGTTGATTGTAACATCCATATGCAAAAAAGACAACCACATCCTAAACCTCACACCTCATATAAAAGTTAATTTATAGTGTATCCCGGTGGTACCGGGCTTGTCTGGAATGCTGGAGGCCTTGGTTAGACTCCTAAAACCAACAGCAAAGCAAAATCAAACTCCTAAAAACTCAAAATGGGTCATAATTGAAATGTGACATGTGCAATTATAAAGCTTTTGAAAGAAGATCTTTGCTACTGTGAATTAGGTTAGAATTCTTGTATATGATACTGAAATAATAAATGGTGCATAAAAACTACTGGATTTCATTTTTAAAAATTCTGCAAAAGATGCTATTTAAAAAAAAAAAAGAAAGAGAAGGGTGGGGGACTAAAGAGATGGAGCAGCAGTTAAGAGCGCTTGCTGCTCTTCCAGAGGACCTGAGTTCAATTCCTAGAACCATGTCAGGTGGCCCACGACCGACTGTAACACACACACACACACACACCCCGCGCTGATGTCCTCTGGAACCTGCACTCATGACCACACATCCACACGTAGACACACACACCTACACATAATTAAAAACTATAAAAATCCATGGGAAGATAAGCTACAGTTGGCAGGAAATACTTGTAAATCAAACGTTGGACAGAGGATTTATATGCAGAATATATTTTGTTTATTTAAAATTTTAAAATTAGTATACAAAGTGTTAGACACCAAAGCTGCCATGGGCTCTTCTCCACCCTCCCCTTCCTCTGTGCTCATCCCCCTTCCGCACCCATCCCCACCCCTGTCTCTTTCCCTTTTTCTGGTCAGGGGTCCGCTGGTCCACCCCTCGATGACCTTCCTCACCATCCATTTTTCTCTTCCTTGGTCTTCTTTCTAGCTTGTCTCAGGTTTGACCCACATTTATACCCTTTAAACACGCGTTACAGACAGGATCCACATATATGAAAGACCATGTGGTGTTCGTTTTTCTGAGTTTGGGTCACTGTACTTAGTACTATACTTCCCAGACCATCCATTTTCCTGCAAATTCCATCTTTCTTTACAGCTGAGTGAAGTTCCATCGTGCATCTGTACCACATTGTCCTTATCCATCTGTCCATCTCTTGATGGACACCTAAGGTGATTTCCGATTCCTTGGTATTATAAACATGATAGCACAGAATTTTTTTAATGGTTAAAATGCAACAGGGAGAAAATAAATAATTCAATTAAAAACAGTCAGATTGTTTAAATTTTATGTGTATGGGTGCTCTGTCTGCAAAAATAGCCAGACTGAAAAGGCGCTTGACCAGAGTGTGTATGGATGCCAGTTAAGCACACGAAAAGATGTACAACATCCGTTTGGAAAGATCAAATTGGAGAGAGCAAGTGTTCCAAGTACTAGATGCAAACGCTGACCATTCTTTCTGTGCACTCTAGCCTGAAGAGCAAAATGATGTTTTCAGCCCTGCAAGCCTTCTCTCAAGTGAAACAAATTCTGGATTAAAACTGTCTGACTTGGGACTGGAAAGGTGGCTAGAGGTTAAGAGCATTTTTTGCTCTTGGAGAGGACCCAGGTTCAGTTTCCAGTATCCACATGGCAGCTCACAACCATTTGTAACTCTAGTTCCAGGGGACCCAAAACCCTCTTCTGGCCTCTGTGGGCAACTGTAGGTACGTAGTGCGCATACAGACAAGAAAACAAACACATATATACATAAATTTTAAAAAGTCTGACTTAATTGCAGGTTACACAATTAGGTAAATCTGATTTAAAATCTATAAAACTGCTCAAGGAGTTAAGAAGACACTCCCTCTAATGGACAGGATTTCGCCATCTGTCTGTGGTACATCTTAAATGCTGACAAGGCTGACCCTCTGGCCCATTTGATCTGGCTACCCAATACAAAACCTCAAAGCATAGTTTCTGGATGTGGATGAGTTCTGCTGGCACTTTACTGACTCAGACTAGAAATAGCCCGACCGCAAATCTCCTCTGATTAGAACTGTAATAGGCTTTGGTTCAGCAAGGAAAAGCAAATCCCCCTGCCCCACGCACACACACACAGACACCGAATCTCATTCTCAATGTGCTCTCTTCAAACCACACCTCAGGGGATATGTGTGTCTCATGCTCTCGCACTGAGACATCTAAAAATATTTTCTATTTTTGACTATAAGTCATGGAAGAAGGCACAGATGAATTTCCAGGCTACAAAAAAGGCCCCTGGGGAATTCTGGTGCAAGTTCAGCTTGTCAATCAAGAACTATATTCCAGGTGGTGACAAGTATTAGCATCATTCCGGTGGATGCCATTTAAAGACTTCCTACCCTGGGGAAACTGGAGTAAAGAGCAACCTTTGAAATATTCGGAACACTCCAGATGAGTATCTTTTTAGTATATCTGGAAGTCTCTAATCAAGCTTCTTTTGTGGGAGGTCATTAATTCTTCTAAATTCTTTTTTTTTAAAGATTTATTTATTATGTACACAGTGTTCTGCCTGCATGCCACAAGAGGGCGTCAGATCTCATTACAGATGGCTGTGAGCCACCATGTGGTTGCTGGGAATTGAACTCAGGACCTCTGCAAGAACAGCCAGAACTCTTAACCTCTGAGCCATCTCTCCAGCCCCCAATTTTCCTGAATTCTTAAAAAACAAAACAACAGCGAAAAAAGTAGCAGTTCACTGACATTCCAGAATGTCAGTATATTCTGATTCAGTTAGAAGGCCAGGAAGGCTGAAGCAGGAGAATATTTGAGTCTGAGAGCTCAAGGTCAGTCTGAGCAACACAGTGAGATTTGGTTCAAAAAACAAACAAAACAAACATCTTGGGATCGTTGATCTTTCTTGGTAACTTTTTGGGATCTGGAATCCAGAGCTATGCCTCTGGGTGTGTTCTGTGTTGGGGATTTCCAGTAAAGACCTCTTTACAGAGTGTGCAGAACCTTCCTGCCCAGGTACAAAGCGGTCTGATGGAAAGGGAGTGGCGCTTAGCCTACCTGCCTTTGTTCCTGGCCGAGGTTCTACTCTGATGCCCTGGCTACCATCCTCTGCCGACACCGAAACCTAGTCTCTTTAGCTTTCCAGTGTAGACTAAATACCAGCAGCTCTCCAGGAACCTCCCAGGCCTCCAGTGCCAGATTGGAACCATGGAGGCATCCAGCCCCAAGGAACCTCTGGTTCTCAGCCTCTCCAATATGCAGATGGCTACTCCTAGGTGTATGGAACAAAGCTAGTAACATCCTCAAATGATCCAACACTGTTAGAGTCTTGAAGAAATGCTTTGGGATGGGAGGTGACCAGAATGCCATTCCCAGGTGAAATAGTCACATTCTTGGCTCAGTAACAACTAGCTCTGTGTAGTCGACCCTTTAAGTCCTAAAACAAGATTCACATTTGAGAGCTGGAGAGAGCGTTATGTAACAGTCTAAAGCCATGATATCCATGTTAGTATGCATCATTGTTATATGATATCCAGGACGATGTGAACACGCATCCATTCACTCCAGATATAGCACTGAGAATGGCCTAGAGAAACGGTTCATCCAAGTCTAGCTCACTGAAGCGGTGAGTTTAATTGGGGGTTACTTACAGGAGCATGGACGGCTACACCAAGAAAGAAGGGTCTCCTCCTCCAGCAATTCTGTCTGTCTGTCTGTCTCTCTTCTCTCTCTCTGTCTCTCTGTCTCTCTGTCTCTCTGTCTCTCTCTCTCTCTCTCTCTCTCTCTCTCTCTCTCTCTCTGTGTGTGTGTGTGTGTGTGTGTGTGTGTGTGTGTGTGTGTGTGTGTATAGACAGGGTCTCTCTAGGTAGTCCTGGCTGCCCTGGAACTTGATGCAGGCCAGGTTGGCCTTAGATTTACAGAGACCCTCCTGCCTCTGCCACCTAAGTGCTGGGATCACGGGTGTGCACCACCACCATGCCAGGCCGACCCCCAACAATTGGTAATGGGTCTCCATCCCAGTTCACGCTCCCTTCCTCCTTCTGCAAGGGAAGTGACCCTTGTAGTGCTGTGGTCCACCATGGCTGCTTTTTATTTTAAGACAGCAATGGCCTGACCATGTCTAGAGGACAGAGTACCACAATCTTGCCAAACCTCTCTTACATTTAGAAAATACATAATTCACATACCTTCTGGAAGAAATCTCTTAGATTTTAAAAAGTTGGTTTTGTTATTGTTTTGTTTTGTTTCTGTGGAACTGGTTCAGCAGGTAAGAGCATTGGAACTCTCCCAGAGGACATGGGTTTGGTTCCCAGAACCCACACAGCAGCTCACAACCATCTGTAATTCCAGTTCCAGTGGATCCAACACCCACAGGCAATGCATGCATGTGGCACCAGACATAGATGCAGGCAAAACATCCTTACACATAGAATAAAAATCAACAAATCTTAACTTTAAAAAATTACAATGAGTGTGTATGTATTTGTTGTGTGTGTGGTGTGTGTGTGTATGTGTGTGGTGTGTGTGTATGTGTGTGGTGTGTGTGTGGTATGTGTATGTGTGTGTGATGTATGTGTGGTGTGGTGTGTGTGTGTGTGTGTGTGGTGTGTGTGTGTATGTGTGTGGTGTGTGTGTGTGGTGTGTGTGGTGTGTGTGTGTGTGGTATGTGTATATGTGTGGTGTGTGTGTGTGTGGTGTGTGTGATGTATGTGTGTGGTGTGTGTGTGTGTGTAGTGTGTGTGTGTGGTGTGGTGTGTGTGTGGTGTGTGTGTGTGGTGTGGTGTGTGTGTGTGGTGTGGTGTGTGTGATGTATGTGTGTGGTGTGTGTGTGTGTGGTGTCTGTGTGTGGTGTGTGTGGTGTGTGTGTGTGTGGTGTATGTGTGTGATGTATGTGTGTGGTGTGTGTGTGATGTATGTGTGTGTTTGGTGTGTGTGTGTGTGTGGTGTGTGTGATGTATGTGTGTGGTGTACGTGTGTGTGTGGTGTGTGTGTGGTGTGTGTGTGTGTGTGTGTATGTGTGTGGTGTGTGTGTGGTATGTGTATGTGTGTGTGATGTATGTGTGGTGTGGTGTGTGTGTGTGTGTGGTGTGTGTGTGTGTATGTGTGTGGTGTGTGTGTGTGGTGTGTGTGGTGTGTGTGTGTGTGTGGTATGTGTATATGTGTGGTGTGTGTGTGTGTGGTGTGTGTGATGTATGTGTGTGGTGTGTGTGTGTGTAGTGTGTGTGTGTGGTGTGGTGTGTGTGTGGTGTGTGTGTGTGGTGTGGTGTGTGTGTGTGGTGTGGTGTGTGTGTGTGTGGTGTGTGTGATGTATGTGTGTGGTGTGTGTGTGTGTGGTGTCTGTGTGTGGTGTGTGTGGTGTGTGTGTGTGGTGTATGTGTGTGATGTATGTGTGTGGTGTGTGTGTGATGTATGTGTGTGTTTGGTGTGTGTGTGTGTGTGGTGTGTGTGATGTATGTGTGTGGTGTATGTGTGTGTGTGGTGTGTGTGTGGTGTGTGTGTGTGTGTGTGTGTGTGTGTGTGTGTGTGTGTGTGTGTGTGCAGGAGCTATAGCCCCATGTGGAAGTCAGAGAACAACTTGCAGGAGCCAGTGCTCTCTTTCCACCATGTGGTACTTGGAGATAGAACTCAGACTTGGTGGCAACTACCTTTAAGCTGAGCCATCTTGCCAACCCGCCCTTAGATTTAAAGACAGATTCTAAGACAGAGAGAATGCTGAGTAAACCCAAGGCCTCCAAACGCCTCAGCATCCTGTGTTGAAAACTTGGAGAACTCAATAGGAGTCTGGACACCTACAATTCATACAACTCTCAGCCTGGAGACAAGGGTCGGCACCAGGTCAGACCACAAGCAGCCACAGTGTTCTCCTGTGTTAGGAACAAAGAGGACCAGGGTCCAGGGCTGAAGGCCTCGAGGATTAACAGCCAGTGCACACTCTCCACTAGTTACCAGACCTATCTTCTTCCTGTTTCACTCTTTAAAGACAGAAACAGCCAGTAGCCTTCATTACACATCAGACCTTACTCTTAGATCTGCAGAACATTTGTAAGGACAAGGTGCTGTGACCTCCTCCAAAGACACTGGAAATGCTTCCCTCCGAGAGAGAGAGAGAGAGAGAGAGAGAGAGAGAGGGTAGAGGGAGAGACAGAGGGAGGAAGGGAGGGAGGGGACTCACTTTCTCCTAGGACGGCTAATTGAAATGACATAATTTTGAGGTTACCTCCAGTTACACTCTTACTTTCCCAGCCTGGCAAAACCCAAGCTCAGTAGGAGAGTGAAGGCCACAGAGAGACCCAAGATTGAAGAGAATTTGTTACAGAGTGGAGACTCTGTCTCTGGATGCCCAACTTCCTATCATGAAAACCAGTGAATTCCTTATCATTTCAGGTTTGTTTAAGTTGTATTTCTGCCACTTGCAAATGAAAAAGAGCTCGGAAAGCTGAATAGAGAATTGACGAGTAAATCTGAGGTGATGGGAGTAAAAAATGAGGGTCAATGTCAGAACAAGAAAGTCAATATTTCCAAGCCGACAAATACAATGCCTAAACTTTAAAAAATATCTTTTTTTTTTTTTTTTTTGTGTGTGTGTGTGTGTGTGTGTGTGTGTGTGTGTGTGTGTACATGCTCACAGGTGCACATTCCTGTGTGCTCCGAGGCAGGAGAGGGCACTGGATCCCTTGGAACTGCGGTACTTGGCTTGTTATGTGAGCACTGGCTCATGACTGCACAGTGAACGCTCTTGACGCTGAGCTCTAACTCATCCTATCTAAACTTCCTATACGACAAGTTCTATGTCTCGGGGCCACTGTCTTAGAGTGTAATACAAAGGAAGTGGTGCTGTCTGTGAAATTAGAATTCAGCTCTAAAAATTTTGTCGTTTTGGAACATAGCTGACATTTACTAAGTGTTTACTTGATTCCAGGCATTATACTCCCTAGTATGTTTTGTTTTTAATAGATCATCATTTCAAAGACAAGAAGATTGAGACTCAGATGTATGAATTCTTTAAATTGCCAAGGAGATTTGGAGAACTCACGAAATTGAATGTACTCCAAAGGTCCATGTGTCGAGGGTTTGGCCCCCAAGATGGTGCCATTTGGAAGCTCTGGGGCCTTTAGGAGATGGGGCTTTAGAGGAAGCTGTTAGATCACTGGGGATGTGCCTGTCAAAGGACATCGTGAGACTTTGCTGTTTTCTTGCCCTTTGCTCCCTGGCTGGTGAGGTAAATGTGTTTGCTCTACCGTGTGTGGGCCCCCTACCATTGCCAACTGGTAAACCCCACAGAGGACTGAAATAACTCCCATCAGCTTTAAACTCTACAGCCATCGAGCTCTGTAAACCTTTTCTCGTGGAGTTGTCTGAGGTATTTCGTTGCAGTGATAGACAGTTGACTAACATGGGTTCTATACGTAAATTTCTCTGATGTTAGAACACATACTTGCTTTTTATTTTAAAAATATATTTACTAAATTATGGCAGGCGTTGGTGACACACGCCTTTAATCCCAGCACTCGGGAGGCAGAGGCAGGTGGATCTTTGTGAGTTCGAGGCCAGCCTGGGCTACCAAGTGAGTTCCAGGAAAGGCGCAAAGCCACACAGAAAAACCCTGTCTCGAAGAAAAAAAAAAAAAAAAAAAAAAAAAAAGAAAAAGAAAAAAGAAAAAAGAAAAGAAAAAAAAAGAAAAGCAAAAATATATATATTTACTAAATTAGGTGCGGTGGCATCTGCTGTCATCCCAGCACTTGGGAGACTGAAGCAGGGGGATCATAAGGACAAGGACAGCCTGGGCTACATAGTGAAACTCTATCATAAAAAAGTGAGATATAAGCCGGGTGGTGGTGGTACACCCCTTTAATCCCAGCACTTGGGAGGCAGAGGCAGGCGGATCTCTGTGAGTTCAAGGCCAGCCTGGGCTACAGAACGAGATCCAGAACAGGCACCAAAACTACACAGAGAAATCTTTCTTGCCTCGGAAAAAAAAAGTGAGATATAATTTACAAACTTTAATATATATCAAATTGATCAATTTATGATACAGTGCTCAGTGTTTTTGGTATACTCAGAGGTAACAAACCATCACTACAATTTTAGTACATATTCATCACCTTAAAAGATAACTCTTTATTATCTATCATCTTAGTGTTTCTTTTCTGACTATGACAAAATTCCACATGTGAAAGCAAAGAGCTTTTATTTTCAAGCTCTGAGCTTGGTCCCTCTGTCTGTCCCACACAGCGGTGAAAGCAGAGAGCCCTGAGCTCGGGTGGTGTAGGGTTTTTATCATAGCAGAGGTTGGGGTGAGGGGATTTCCAGGGTCCAGGACTCTGATTGGCTGACAATTATCTAGGGGTATTTGTAAAACAAAAATAGGCATGTGCTAGACTCAGGGACATCTGGCTACCTTATCTAATGGTTGGAATGTTTGAGATGTTAGGTACTTCGGTTAGATGTAGGCCCTGCCTGGGTGGGGTCAGCTTATGGCTTTTCCTGGATCTGGGTGTTGCCCGTCAGTAAGCCTGTCACAGAAGCTGTGTCTGGGCCCCTAAGCCTGTCATGGCAGCTGTGTGGTCAAGCTATTTTGGGGTCCCTCCACAATTACAGTTAAGAGATTGCATGGATCTCCAAAGAGACTTTAAACTTTAAACTTTTAAATAAGTTTGGGACTGTGATAGACTATGAGGACTTTAGACTAAGTGCATTTTGCATTATGATATTGTTACAAGCTTATGGGGACCAGGGAGTGGAATGTGGTAGTTGGAATATAATTAGCTTCCATAAGCTCATAGAGTGTGTTACTATTAGGAGGTGTGGCCTTTTTGAAGTAGATGTGGCCTTACTGGAGGAAGTGTGTCACTATGGGAACAGGCTTTGAGGTCTCTTTTGCTCAAGCTTCACTCAATGTGACAGTCCACTTCCTGCTGCTTTCTGATCAAGATGTTGCCAGCACCATATCAGCCTGCACACCACCAGGCTCCCTGCCTGAACCTCTGAACTGTAAGTGAGCCACCCCAAATAAATGTTTTCCTTTGTAAGAATTGCCATGAGCATGGTGTCTCTTCACAATAGAAACCCTAGCTAAGACATCCAGCCTTGTGGACTGAACAACTTACTGGATTCTTGGACAACCCATTGGCAGACTGCCACTGTTGGACTAGCTTAACCACAGCCTGTAAGCCTAATAAATCTGAAAAGCCAATCTAATAAATCATATATATAAATCATATATATGTAAATATATTTATTTATATTATAAATCATATATATTCATTTATACAAAAATTATATATATTCATCCTATGAGTTATGTTCCTCTAGAGAACTCTGATTAATACAACACCTGAATCAAGTTTGAGATAATGATCACAGAGAATTGCTGCATGCAGCTGGTGTAGAATCCTTTCCAGTTTGATGAGCTCATGATGCCCAATCTTTATGGGAACATTATTGACAATTTGGCTGCCAGTTTTGTTAGAGGAACTGGTGTGGTCCTTAGTGAGAGTATGCAGTCTTCGAGATGAGGGCCTGGCATCCATTTTCCCAGGTGGTAGCAGGAAAGGAGCCAATGCAATGGTATGCTACCATCAGGTCCCAACATGCTGAGACATCTCAGTCTTGAATATCATTCCAGCATGATACAGAAAAAGGTGATCAAGGTTGAAATGATGGAGACTCAAGACTTGGGTGGCTGCAGCACCACAATGAGCTTCATCAGGTCTGTCACAGGCCACCTGCACACCTTTACTCTAACCAACTTCAAAGGCACCACGATACCTATACACCCCCTCCGTACAGTGTGCTAGGGAAGAGAACATTGAACCTCTAGACAGTAAACCATAATTCCTTTTCTGGACAGAGGCTAGGTTGTCCTGGGGCTGGTTTCCTTAAGGAGTGTGGTGGTTTGAATAGGAATGGC